>NC_053409.1:900000-1062500 GCF_016859285.1 Xiphias gladius | reverse complement strand
AGTGGAACCAAAACCATTAGACAACATTAATATTACATCTGTCAATGACGTGTCATTAGAGCAGTGCTGTGTTTTGACAGAAATAAAGAGGGAATAATTTAGGCTATATGAAGTCAGATGTTGAGAAACATTCTCCTAAAGCAGAAGAGTCCACGACTAATATTTAAGTCGGTCAAGGGGACGACAATCCCTGAGATATTTGACTAGAGAATATTACTAGGGCTGCCTCCTAAAAGTCATAGGTCAATGCATCAGTCGAGAAGATCTTACGAATAATACCACCTTAATGCCATATGTACAGTAAAAGTACAATTAAAAATGCAGTCTAGTTTTAATATGTTGTATTTCTTTATTTCTGAAATTATTTTTAATGTTTCATTCAGTCTAGATTTGACAGTTTTACATGGAAAAATGGTTGATGATCATCTGATAATAAAATAATCTTCATTTTACAATATAAATATGATCCTGGTATGATCCAAATAAATGAGTATTTTTTTTAAATAACACTTTTATTTTTGGAAAGACAACTATAAAATGTACCTCGAACAGTCTGTATTACACCATGTTGGTTATGGCAGCAACATGTCTACCTGTACTGTAATTAAAAATGCGGAGCTCAAGGTGTTACAGACTCGTTAGAAAGAAGACGGAAAACACAGCCGTTGCCCTGGTTATCAGTTATCAGTTATCAGCAGAGAGAGACATTTTAATTGATATTAGATTTTATCATGAAACTGTGTGAAATGTTTCCAACACTCCTGTTGATTTACAGTAAAAACTGTAGAATAATTAATCAAAATGATAAATTTGATTTACACACAATCACTCAGGTTTTTGTGCTGCTGCTGGCCGTACAAAATTTCACCAGTGGATCTGCCACACGTCTTTGTGTGTCACCCCTTTTAAACTGAAGATGGAACAGATACCTGCTTCCTTCAGATGGCTGTAAAGAGAGTCACCAGAGTAAAGGAAAAGCCTTCAGTCAAGACTACCTACTAACTTTTGTGGATTACAGAGCTGGTAAGAATCTCTCATTAATCTTCATTCTGTTGGAATGCAACTTTTTTGTCTACTTGATCACATAAAATAAAAGTGGACAGTCGAGCAAAACATGAATAAAGGGAGTTGTGTGATTTTAAGAACTTCACCTAACAACAAGCAAAGTCAAAGTGATCAAAATATTATGGAACATGTGCTGAGCAGTTGACTTGCTCTGAGCAGGTGAGCGGTGGACCGTGCAAAACACACTCATTCTTGGTACCAACATTGCAGTGCGCCACTTGATTTTCACCACCCAACCCTCCTCTTGGGGTGCACGGTGAATCGCCAAGATGCCAAACGGGCACAGTCAAGGACATAATCTCAGTGCACTGCAGGACAGTGACAGTTCACCGGAGTGCCACTGCATTTCACACCATGTGCCACCACCAAAATAGATCCCTAGGAAACAGTTTTCGTCACCAAACCCTCTTCTGGGGTTGCATGGTGAGTCACCAAGATGCCTGGCGGGCACAGTCAAGGAAATAACCTCAGTGCACTGCAGAGGTTTTCACTGGAGTGCCACTGCATGAAACGCAGGCTCACTTCAACACTCAAGATGCTGCACTCATGACACACTCACAGACTGAGCAGCAAGTAAAACGCATGCTTCCATGCATCATATGGAGTACTAATAGATTTCATGGTGCTGTAACCCTTCCAGCAACAGCATCTGTACACAGTCCCAGTGACTTGCTGGGAAATTGCTCACTCTGCTTAGAAACATGTAGATGTATCAAAAGTCATTTGAAATTACAAAACTGTACTGGGTAAGTTATTCAGCTTTTCCACACAGCATGAGATGACAAACCATTTCCAGCATATACACGTGTGACATAAGCTGTCACAACCTGGTCTCATCCAAAGTAAACGTGGAAATGCTGCTGCCTCTTCAAAATCCCTGACTTGGTGTGGTTATTTATTACCCTGAGATAATATCTGAAAACAAAATAAATAATGATTTAATAAGAACACATAATTCAAGATATTTGACTTTTACATTGATGAGGTCAAACATTACATGTTTGGTGAATTTGAGGCAGCTTTTGGCAACAGTTTCAAACTTTAAAAATGTGAAATAAAATACATCTGGATATTAAGTTCGACTAATTTCTGTTCACCACTCCCTTACTCTCAGCTCTGGGGATGGGCATTTAGGAAAACTACAAACAATTTTTACTGCCTTCCAGCGAGATGGACTCTTCAGCTGACAGCCTGTCAGCAGCTAGAAAGACACTCCGTCGTGACTTTATAAGACTTTACAAATGAACTATAAATTGATCACACACTTTTTATTTAATTTTTCTCTTTCTTATTGGAACTCTGGTGTTTTCACATCACAAATGATGGACAAAGGCATTAAAATGTGAATTGTACAGTCAAAAGATGAGATTAGGCTGTTATTAAAGGTGTAAAGTGTACTGAAGAAAATCAATCTGTTAATCAGTTAATGTTGAGTGTTTGTAAAAATGAAAAATATCCATAGTTTTTAAAAAAAAAGCACGAACCTCAAGCTTATGTCAAATTTAAATACCAAGGTCTTACAAGTTGATGCATTTGCCTAAAGTACTGAGTGAGTCTTAGTTCATCTTTTACATTAAATAGTGGAGTGAGTCTTGCAGCATATCCCTACCATTACAGCCTATGGAACTTTTTTAAATGTACTTTAGAATTAAAAGTAAAAACAACCTCTTTTCTTCCTCCTTTTACAGTGTTGTTACTATTGCACTAAACCTGCAGTGTACTCAATATTTGTATATAATGCAAATACTTCAAAAACTTCTGGTGTTAAAGCCTTATCAGAGGAAAATTAATGTTCAAAACATGCAAATGACTAGAATTTCGCTTAAAGTAATTTACCCCAGGAAAATAAAATGGCCTGTTTGGATGTCAAAATCGAAAAATAAAACTCGAGTAAATATTTTATGCACCAAATGTATAAAAGCAAATTTTAAATAAAAAATAATAATCTGTTCACTGCGCGAACTGTCACACGTCTTGTTTCAACTCAAACATCATAAGCAGATAACAGGTCCATTTCAACTCTTAGCCATCCTGCTGGAAAGCTAAAGTTACCGTTGTCAGATTAGTCGAGAAAGAAATGAGACGTCAACGTCTCCCAAAATGGAAGGACAAGACACGCAGGAAGAGTTAATATACGTGTTAGTGTAGGAAAGGGAGAGTAAATGTACTCGGTTACTCCACCTCCGTATAAACCTAAGTAAGTAGCCTAACTTTTTAAAATGACGCCCACGAAGTTCCTGCTGACCCAGAGGGAAGATTAACAGTACAGAGTCGATGTTAGCTAGCCAGAGGAGGGGCTAGCTGGAGTTAGGAGACACCTAAACAGTGAAAGAAGCAGGGCCGAAGTAAAAGTGTGTCGTCTACCCTTGCTCTCTGCTGGTGTGTGACCTTCCTTCACGGCAGAAATATCCGCCTACCTCCGTCCTCACAGCCCAGCTCGCCGTCTGAGAACGGCTCCAGGTCGTCTTCGTCGTCGAAATATCCCAGAGCTGTGTCCTCCTCATCCTCCCCGCGCAGGGCTGAAACTCTCTCACTCGTCATGCCGATTCCTTTTCCTGTCGCTTTGTCTTTGGTTTGCATTTAAACCGCTTGCGGTGTCCAACTTTCCCACATTGTCACCTGATACGTGAGTACCATGCTGGTGAACTTTCGCCCCCGCCTCCAGTACGACACACTGCAGCCGCCGGGGCAGGACCCGAGTTAAGGCTCTAATTCCGTTGGGTTTATGGGTGAAATGAGAAAACTCGTCTTCAACAGATTTATATTAAAACAATTCAAGGCATCCAGGCATCTTTTAAATAGTGTGCTGCTAAAAAATAATGGTATGACATGTAATAAGAATAGTAAGAGCACTGGAGGAATGCACACTCATCCTATTGTACTGAACTATAATATGGCAAATTGAAAAGACCTACTGAAACTTCAAACCATGGTCAGAGAATAAAAACATTTAGTGGGGAAAAAAGAGATGTCTTAATAGTGAATATGCGTGTTCTGTTAATGTTTAGATGCTGTTACTAAAAAAAAGCAGCTTACTACGATGCTTCAGAATGAATGTGGAATATGTATCCACATCCTCATGCATATTTTCTGCCACGCTTGAGTTTTGGTTTTTTTTACACGTTCTGGTAGGACTAAAAAGTCCTAGAGTGTAGAGTAACGTAATTCATGGAATTCACCTCCATTTTTCTCTATAGTGAAATGTTTCTTTCAGAACTTCCGCCTCCCGTCAATGTGAGAATGCCATTGGATGCATGCCTTCGGGGTCAAAGCATTTTGGGTCAAAGTTCAATTGAACTTTGGGCTGCTAAACCTGCCAGTAATCCAGAGCAGTGCGCATTGCTATGCTTCACGCAGCTACCCAGTAGAGAGAAGCCTCCCCCAATTGGAAATAATGACCTTTTGTGTGTGAAAGCCCTGTAAGGCTGGCTGAAGAAAAGCCTGAAAAAGGGTAAGATAGAACCAAACTGCCAACAAGCCTTTAACATGATGTACATTTGTGAATGAGAGGTCTACATAGATCTGGGTATGGACAGTAGGAGACATGTCCTTACCAAGGTGCTCCTGAATTGTCTCTGCCAATATTTTACCAGTTTTAAACGATCTTGTTGATGCATACTTAGTTGCCATGTTTATGTGTTTTCTGCAAAAAGTGGTCTGTTTTGATGATGAGTGAAAGAGCAAGATATGGGGGATACTTGACCTGATGATTTGGTGACCCACTGTACTAGAGATGTTCAGTGAATGTACAAACTGATCTTTATCAACAACTTTTCAAAATGAACTGACTACACTGAATCACCATTGTAACCGACTGAATCACTAGCTTTTAGCAGTGGAGCATCACTGCTGACTGAAAGTGCTGATTCACAGTTTGTTTCGTCCCATTAAAAGCATGTTAAAAGACAGCGAAAGCCAGAAAATCAATCATAATCTCCAAACTCAGCTGTAACTATGAGGCTGGCTAGCTGTTAACCTTGTGCGCAGTGCTTGTATAGGCTAGTTTTGCACTGAACTGAACATGACAGCCGATTCAACAGACCGAAGGTCTACTGACCTGAAGACAGTCAGAATCAGCACTGAACATAGTGGTGACATGAACAGCAATGCATTCACCTCCTGTTGTACGCACTGAAGTTTCTTTGAACAGTGATGTGATCACTTAGCTTAGGGAAAAAAGTGAACAAACTGCGTAGTCAGTGACTACGAATATTCGACCTGAACTGAACAAAGTGATTAAAATCAGCAGAGTGACTTGGGATTTCTACCTCTGTGCTGTCCTAAACATTGTCAGCTAGCTGCAGCTCTTACGGAGTACTATCTTAGCAGTAATGAACAATAGTTTGAAGCGGATAGTATTATAGTTTAAACGATTCAGACACTGAAGAATTAAAAATGTCTTTGCCATACATTGAACTGACACCCGTCATCAGATTACAATTGCATTTAGGCGTAAGGTGTTGGCTACTTTGTGATTGTTCCTCAGATGTGTTATTTTATCACATAGCTTTATTACTTTGCTAGAATGACCCCAAAAAGCAAAGTAGGACTTTGGCTTTTCTTTTTTATAGAAGAGCCAAAGTATAGTGATGTAACAGCTTAGCTATAATCAGTCCAAACATTTATCATCCTTGACATTAGTAGCATGTAGGGTTAATAAAAATACAAAACTGCACTGAATAGGTGAAGTAAGTGATTCGCAGCTGAACTGCCGTTAAGACTGCTCTCTTCCCAACTGCTTCCACTGCGGATCGGATTCAACATGCTGATTTCGCCACATGGCTGCTAATAAGGGTTCACTGTAGAAGCAGCACTGTCACATACATAAGAAAAATTATGAGTGATTGTTGGCCTGTATTCAGGATAGAGGGTTTAAGTGTAATACACAGGATTTTAACCAGAGTAGGTCTGGATTTGTCTGAGAACGGGATGGCCTCAAAGTCTCCTCTTCTATCCAGAGGAAAGAGACTTTACGCCTTTGCTTGAGACTCAGACTTCTCCTTTCTTGGATGCCATATGACAATGTTAATTCGTCTTGACTTGATTCTATGTAGCCATTTGTCTGACATGGTGATTAAGCTTGATTGTATTATTTCCACATTTTACTTCTTTGCAGTAAATTCTTTGATCATGTTTTGCATGTAATTTTAAAATAATCATATACCTTTTGGGTCAGCTCTCATCCTCAGGTCACTGACATTTTTCCATTAATGCTCAATTCTTTTTCAATCACCTTACTTACCTACCTATCAATTATCACACTTTTGACAGTGTGACAATAGTCCTCAGCAGTGTTGGAGAAGTGACTTGAAAACTGTGATCAAATACTCATTACACATTACTCATTGAAAAAGTAATTACATTACTTTTTCATAACATGGCCTTGGTGACCTCACACAGCTATCCAGAAATCCTGACCTAAGAAGCACGGTTACACACCCTCCAACTCTAAATAAAACTAAGTGACTCCCGAATGATGGCGTACCTGTGGCTAACATTTGCCACGTCATCCAAGACCACATGAAATTTAAAGAAAACAAGTTTGGAATGACAAACAGTCACTTTTCTCCTCTTTTGGTAGAGGCTACTGCCTACGCCGCACATGAGCTATATCCTGGACCAGTGTGCCCACTGAACACAGGGTGATCAAACTGGTATTACTCCTTCATCAAACTCCCAGTAATACAGCGAACAAGCCGACCCCCCAATGACAAAGTGTCAGTGTTACTGGGTTTAGTAACTGTAATTTAATTGTTGAATTTCAAATTGTGATCCCTTACACTAATCGTTACTAAAAAAGTAATCGCATCACTGCTCAACACCAGTCCTCAGTGTCATTGCTTGAAGCTTTGGGTGGCATGGTCTGCGGCCTTGATTAAGATGTACCAAAGGCACCCTAAAAGACAAAATAGATCCTCTAATCAGCAGCATCACAAAATGCCACAAAATGTCGCTCACCACAGCTTCATTCTCAAAACACTAAGCTCTCATCTTCAGTGATTTAGCATATGTGATTCACAACCCAAGTCTGAGAGACTGTGCCATCTTTAGGACCTGCAAGGCAGAATATTTGAACTTGAACTGAGTCGTTCTCCTGCTCAGTTCTGTGAAAGGACATGTTAGTGTGGTACTACCATATCAGCTTGTCAGCTGAACAACGGAAGCCTGAGCATGTCATATCTACACTTCAATCAGACATACTGTACATACTTGTATAAACAGTCTGTTCAGAGGTGAACACTGTTCTTTACTCGCCGCCACTCTAAAAGGATTGCTACTGCAATCTTACAGTAGCCCAGAAAATAGTGCTACAGGATGCAGGTGAAGTGGCTAAACCCTTTAATTCACAGTTTTCTGCTGTCAGCAGCTGAATGTGACAAGTGACATTTCTTCAGGGCTACTGCTGAATTACTGTTGACATGTCACTGTGCACATATTGTGTCCCTACATAACTAGCAGCAAAGCCAAGACTATGTCTATTGTCTAGGACTTAAAGGTTATTCATTATATTTATGTTGTTATTACCTTTTACATTACCTTTATTGCAACTCTGGACCCCCACCCCCCTACTGCCGTGGTGACTCTGTTAACAGGAGCTAAATAAACGTTCTTGCCTATTTTTTGTCATTTACAAGTTAATGTAGAAGATAACTAAGTATATTTACTCCAGTAGTGTGTTTAATCCATTTTAACTCCATTACATTTGAGGGGGGAAACCGTACACATTTTCTGGTGACTAGAGTTGTTACTCTAGCGATTAAGATTCTACAATCCAATTAACTAATAAATAGTGCTGTTGTTTGAAAAACATCATGTATCTCCACAATATCAACTTGTCAAGATTTGAGTGTCTTTTTACACAGTGGCATTGCCATTTTTACTTAAGTAAATGATTCCACACTTTTTCTCACTACCTTTTTCTGTGTTGTGAATTGTCAAGAAAACCATATTTGACTGAGAGTCTTCCTTCTAGATATGACTTTACAGACATTTTTGTGGAATGATATAAAACCTGTAACAGTAGCAACATTATATCAGACTTCTATGGATTTTTTATTTGATCAGTTTGCTATAAGGTAATCAGAGGGAAACTACTTTGTTTGCAAAAGCTGTAATCCTGATTGTAGCTTCATCCACAAAAGCAAATTCACTTGTGAATTGGGCAGTTATGTGTTATATATAATTTGCAAATCATATAGAAAGTGCAGCACTTAATCTGTCTATTTTGGGAGTGGGTGGATAAATGTATGTATTTAAGGGCAGCAAACCAAAGATGGTTTATAAAGCTGAAAAATACACAAATTCAAATATATCTGAATTGTTGTCAAAATGGTGTAAACTGTAATGAAAACTCACCACACTGACCTCTCTCTGCACCACCAGGTTAGTGCAGTCCATGTAAAAATATTCTCTGACTACCCACGTTAAACTGATCATTCTCAATAACAAGCCTTTTTTTTAGATGTGGCTCTTTGCCTAATACTTTATGTAACTACCTCGTTATAACTCCTAGATTATCATTTTTTATCTAAATAAATTTGCTTAAAAGTTTAAGCTTACTACCTGTTTAGTAATGAATACAATACTACAGAGAGGACACCTGAGGCTGCATGTCATTACAAATTAAGTTAACAACCCAAATTTTGGGATTCTCAAAATTTCATGTTAAGTTTCCACAAATCGACTAAGCTAAGAACAGATTCTGAGGTGGTGCCTGTTTAAACTAGCAGTAAAGCCCGTGTCATTTGAAGGTCCATTTGTGTAACATTATTTCATTTCTGTATGAACTGACAGATAGCTGGATGAATGTTTGTGAAATACTTACTTGGCTACATTTGCCATGCTTTATTAATAAGACATTAGTTTACAGTATGTGGCTAATGTTGACTATGGACTCATTAGCCTATACATATAGAAACCTCAGAAAATAAAACTAAATAATGTCCAAATTCAGGCTGGTCCTCCCATCTGACCCTCCAATGGACCTTTCCCTGCCAAGCACCAATCTCCCTAAGCACAGAAAAAAGAAAATAAATGAGGTCCCATTGTATTTACATACTGACAGAAAACAACATTCTTAAAGCAATTAAAGTGAAAAAAAATCCCAAGTTAGGTAAAATATAATTTTGGACTCACTAGCATATAAATGTCTTCCTTCGAATATTATCAATATCAAAGATTATATCTAACATTGTAGAATGTATATATATAAGAGAAGACATAAGAAGGTATCACACTGCAGCTCCTCAGCAGTGTCGACTCTCGTTGTAGTGTTCGTGGTGTTTTGAGTGCGGACATTTTATTTCCACAGTGTCCTTGTTCAGGGCCCTTCGTCAATTTTCACTGTGACTGAACAGTAAGCCACCCTCACAGTGGTTTTCCCCATTACCACTCTAGGAGAAAATAAAGAAAACCCCAACCAGTATCTTGCAAAATTAAAAAAACATCAGATGCATATTATCACATTATAATGAGATGTGAAATTAACAGTATCATACTTTCACATTATCCCAAGTTAACATTCACATTTCCATTTGCCCCCTTTGATTATACGTCTCTATAGTAAGAGACCACAAAATAACTGAATGATATCAAGAACAAATGCAAAAAGTATAATGAGATTATATATTAAAAAATTATATTTCTCAATCAATTTGCATTCTACCACCAGTTCCTCATCTTCGTCGTCTGGGTCAGTCTTATGTAGTAGTGGCATCTGAACCTGATCTCCAGGCATCACAACTCCAACCCATCTCAATATCATAGCTTTCACAAAGGTCAGCAGTAGCGTACAAAAACAAAACATCACACACAGTGATATAAGAACTGCTATCAAAATCTGAATCAACGCTGCACCTAACACTCCGAATTTGTCTCGTAACCAAGCATTAACAGACCATCCGGCTCCTTGCGATGCACCAAAGGCATCCCTAATGTGCTTCAATGCATCCAGAACACTAGTAATATTATCAGAGTTGTCAGGAATTAAAAGTATAACAGGCATCACCAGTTAAATTCAAAGCCACACATAGGCCACCTTGTTTGGCCAAAATATAATCAAGAGCCATATTATGTTTCAGCAACGTCAGTCTGTGACTCCTTTGCGTATTTGACAAGTATTCAAACCCTTTTATAGTCTCATTTGCAAAACCCTGTAAAGTGTAGGTGATATTATCAATATGATCAGCCAAAAATGTTCAATGGTAGGAGTCCAGATTATGAAATGGTGCCATTTCCCTTTTCTTCCTACTACCAGGAACAGCAGATTTGACCTCATCAGGTGCTTGTCCCTTCTGGACCGCAAGAACTCCATATGGAAGCTTTAACCTTGCCATGTATCAGCATCCGGTCCATCCATATGGCAGAAATAAGTATGTTTTATCACCACAAACCCAGACAATTATCTCTGATATTCCCTAAGTTAGTGTCTTTCTTTCTTCCTTGTCTCTTGGTCCTTATCTTTCTGGTCATACCTCTTCTTCCGATATAGCCCCCCTTGATGTGCTATATGATCCGTGTAGACACCCTTTGCAATGCTTCAAAGACCAACCACCTCTGCCAGTTTGCTCCTATCTGATTCAAGTCCGGGTCATTTCATGTGACATTTCTCCACACTTGATGGGCCCTTGACACATGAGCCCTTGGGTTCTCTTCCTGTCCCAGTGGTTCAATAAGAATATTATCAGGATGTACATTTGTTGGAAATGTATCTCTCAGCACTCTCCACACACTTCTGTAACTCTTTCTTCGCTATCTGCAATTCCTGTAATTGATTCTCCAGTGCTTCCCGGCTTTCTAGACTGGTAGAATTGTTTATGTCAAAAAGACATTGATCGATATTTTCCTCAACCTCTCTTAAAGCCTGCCATCTGTCTTCTCCATATATGGTACTGGATGCCCTCGGGAAAAACCCTCTCAAAGACGATGAACCCTTGCTCTCTGAGTCTCCACTGCTGTTTCCATTCTCACTTTCATTGGAGCTGTCATCTCCTCTGTCCTTTTTCCTCCAAATTTCGACTCCTCTTCTTTCCACTTTAGCCAGTATCCGTCTGATTGCTGGGTCATATCGACCCTCTGTTTGTCTTTTTTCTTTAGGTTTCTGTCCCTTTTTACCTTTCTTCTGATCTGCCTTATATGTGGATATAAGCACCTGCACAGCTGAAACACCGCTGACACACACACACACACACCAATCGCGGAAAAAACAAAGGCACAGAGCAGATTACACAAAGCAAAAGCTCACAACGAACTCAATCATCATCCAAATTTCTCAAAGTTAACTCATTCATACTTTTCCCCACTAAATGCAAATTTTTGCCACTCACTTTTCTCTTTTTCCTAAATGAATGCTACCTTCATGAGATGCAGACATTTCAATGAGAGACTGCTTCAGACATTGTTCGTCAACGAATGTTCGAGTGGGAGCTTACAACTGAATCTTCTCATTCTGCACCTCCAGTTCTTAGAACTGACCTGAGACATCCCCTGGTGCCATCCCAGGTTTTATGGCCCGTCTAACACCGCCTTCCTAAGGGCTTCATCTGCGGCTTGACCTCTGTATTTTATCTCTTTTCCTTTACATTACCTCTTTTACAATGTTACTTTTACTTTATTTAATTTCTCCTAATTCCTCCAGGCCTGGAGTTATGTTTCTAATTTCCAGTCAAATTCCACTATTCTTTAAAAGCCAACTTTCACGCAGCGGCTAATACGCATGTCTTACCGTTAAGGAAGATAAGGGCCCTGTCTTCATTAATCTCGCATGGCGTTTATTTAGCACACTTTACTGTTACTAATTAGGCTTTCTACAGTTTCCTACTTTAACTTCTTATTTTCTTCACGTCTTTTCTACTTTAACTTCTTCTTTTCTTCACATCTTTACTACACTACTCCCCCCTTTGCGTTTCCCATCAACGCAACAAAACCAAATTTAGAATGGAGCACCGAACCAACCATCAACACATCATGACACGCACGCACAAACGATTCTTTGCGGTGTGTCCAGCCAGCAAATACAACAGCCTCAACGAACAAACCAGCGCCCCAAGACCGTGAGGAAGGCTCACCTTAACTACCGGCGTGGCGCGGGAGTCGGCGCCGCTGATGCTGGGGAAGATGCTGCAGGGCACAACACGACCAAGATCGTGACGCCAAATTCTTGTAGTTTATTAGATGGTGATGATAATGTGAAGAGGATGAAGGAGACTCCGCTGACACCGTCTTGATTGCATATAAGGGTTTATTACAAAGAAGTACAGCGTCAAATCAAGCATCTGCAGGTCTGCTCGGGAGAGGGTGTGAAGCCAATGAACCACTCTGAAAATCAGCCTTGACTGCCGACTCTTAAATAAGGCCGTTGTTTTCTTAAGAAATGTCACTAACATATGGTTTCAATCACAAAGCATTAACTCCCTTTTCAGACTGGGAGCCCCCCTCTGAGGCCCCCCAACCTAGGGCCTCTATGATAACACATAAATTTAGCTCTGCATATTTAACCATTTACCTCACATGAAAAGCAGTCAAATGTAACTACATGAAACTTGAATGAATGAAAAAAAAACACAAAATGTAAAAATCTGTTTTTTAACTTTCATTTTATATATAGCATTGCAATGGTATTTACGGTGACTGCAGATCGTTATTGTACAGGTGATTTTGATGTCAAATAAAATGCTCTATACAAATGAATCTTGTAGTCTTCCTTTACAGATGTTGTACAGCAGCGGCGTGGCTGCCTCCAGTTGGCCATTGGGACCCTTTCAGCTTCTGAAGCCTGGTCAGTGAGTGGGATAGACTTCATAAACTTTGACCCTGAAACTCAGAAATGGACATCCCAGTCTCCCTCTGCTATAACTGCAAAACATCATTGGAGTAGCAAGAAAGCAATGAATGTTGCCTTTAAACAATTAATCAAAGTACAATGTCCACTAATGATCCAGAAAATTCAGACCAATAAGACCAATAAACCCAAAAACAGGTGAGCTAGAGCAGTACAGCTACTATCCACATAAAATACAGACATGTACACACACACACATACACACAAAAGGTGCATTTCCACCAAATGTTCCTGGTACTTTAGGACCAGCTGAACTTTTCCCAGGAACATTTGTGGAAATAAAAATCCCTGTTGTGCTCTCCTGTTTGTGTTCCCACCACATCTGAAGAACCAGGTACATCATGCAAATTACACCCACGAAGAATTAAAAAATGACAGCTGTGTTTGAAATGTAGTATTAACACATGAGGAAAAAACATTCACTGCTGATGACTCAGATGTTTGCGTCAGCTCTAATGAATGAATGAAAAGGAGAAATGCAAAAATGAAATTGAAACCCCAGAGCGCCTGCGTCCACAGATATTCATCTGCTGAGGGTTTGATGGCTAATTACTTCTGCTTTAGAATGAAACTTCCATGAACCAAGCAGAAAATAAGGTTTTAGCTATTTCTTTCATTCGCTGGCTTTGTTTTTTTTTTACCTTTTTTCCCTCTTTTCATTAACTCTCCTGCTCGCTCGACGACCACCGCTCTCCCTCTCTCACTCGCTCTCTCTTTCTCTCCCTCTTTCTCTCTTTTTATCAGGAGGCCAACAAAAAAGCCCAGCGTTAACAAATGTTGGGCTTTTTACCATGTTCATATTTGATGCTCAATCGGTGTACAATTTATGTCCAAGGCCAACATTCAGTGTCACTGCAGGAATTAGTGTGTCCTTCATTTAGCAGGATGGAAAGTAAGCGTGGGGAACGGATCTGTAGACCATAGTTCACATTGTGTCATAGAACAACACTCAATATCTGTTCTCTATGATTATGATCTTTCACTAACCTTAACAAAGGTACGATTAATTGCAGGTACGCTGGATTACAATAGATTTTACAGTTGTACTTAATGAAGTAGTGATTGATTAAACATAGATCAGGTTAGGCCTTCATAGAAATATTGATTACAGGCGTCTTTTTCTTCCTATTGATATTAAGTGAAAAAGGAGCCTTAAAAAAAAGGGCTTCTGAGTCAAAATTTGTGACATCTGATCTTTCCTAATCTCAGTTTTAATGTTTTTAAATAACATGAGGGGACAGCACGGACCACTTCAGCGATCAGAATGGGTTTTCAGGGTCTTCTTAAACTGCATTGCATTTAACTGGGAATTCTCTTGATGGCAGACACCTTCCCTAAACAGTCAACTGTCTACTGGAAAATCCTTATATGTCAGCTGACGAGTAACAAGAAATGTCAGCAGAAATACCAAAGATATGTTTGGGGTCATTTCATACAACAGACATGCATATGATGCAGGTCTACTAAACACGTGTCGGAGCCATTCATATGAAACAGCCTTGACACTGGCTGTAACACTCCAGTCTGCAGCGTAGTCCCATACACTTCACTGATAAATCACTCCACCTTCTTCATGTCCATACCCAACCATTAATGCATGGACACTTTTTATTCTTCTCGCCCTTTCTCACTCTCTCATTCTTTCTTTCCTTTCTCATTCCCTCTCTTTTCAGGGAGGCAGTTATAACATACTCTGTCCACCAAGTTTTTTTTTCAGTTGTAAAATGTCTTGCTCACTGCATATCTTCTATCAGAATTCTTTAATAATCAAGTATAAAGAATAATTGTCAAAATTGTTTGTTTATGTTATGTCTTTTGATAAAAAAGAACACTGACTATTTTGTCATCAGATTTTTTTAAACCCTCAAATATCAATTTAGATATTTGCCTCAAAAATCCAGGATCAGCTGAACTAAAAAACACATAAATAACACAATTCCTGTGTATTAACAAACATAAAGTAAATATAGAATAGCATGATTTAAATGCTAGGTGAGAGTCTCTTGTGCCATCTTTTCATAAATATGAGCATGGAGAAGAGAACACACAGAATGTCTAAAAACAACATGTGAATCTGTAGGTGCAGAATGCGTCTGAAGTAGAATGCAAAGAAAGCTATAAAATCCGGCTCAGTATACGTAGCTGTTTTCCCAGTAGAGGAATAGTGATAAAGCTGTGGGATATGACTGTAATTCAGTCTAATAAAGTACAAGTGGGGTTCATTCAGAGTTTATATATATATATATATATAATATATATATATATATATATATATATATATATATATATATATATAATTCTTTATATAAGTCCACTGTCTTACTTGCAAAGATTGACTTGAAGTGTCTTTTAAGCTCTGTTTTGATCTTTGCTGAATGAGATGTAACTGCCAGTGTGTTCTAATTGTGATTCCCTGTCCTTCTCTAAGAGTAGATCCACAGCTGGTGGAGCAAGGGTGTTACCTCTCCAGATCTGCAGAGTGTTATTGTTTCATACACTAAGGGCACCGAGAGAAACAGAGGGTCCCAGGACCGGTGCAAGGTGAGGATTAGCTTAAAGCATCACTACTACTGTGATCCAGACCAATTTCCTCACCAAGGTGATGGGGCAAATAAATCCTTTAGGAATTGTAAATGGCTGCATTAATACAGCGCCTTTATCCAAAGCACTTTACAATTTGCTTCTCATTCACCCACTCACACACAGATCCTTGATCCATTAATCACAGAAATGTGATCACTCCCCATCAGTTATCCTCTCCACAATAAATGTCCATTAGTTTGTCAGTTTGTTTGTTAGTAGCAAAGTGATATTGGAGACATTTATGAATCAGAATTGCTTTGGTTCATCATTGGAAAGTTGTAATGATGCATAATATAATTTTCACACGACTCAAAAGTGAGGATGGCATTGTAGACTTAGCAGTAGTGTGCATCGTACGGACACTACCTTTTCCTTCTGTTGGTACATTTTTGAGGGCACTATTTAGTGTGAAACTTCCCGCTGAGATTTTGGAATATAATGGACAAGGGTAAATAGAGTGCACCATGTAGCAAGTAGGGAGTGACACAGCTTTAATCTCAATTTAACATGGTTGTTATCCTGTACTGGAAGTAAATGCCACTTGAGGCCACAGTGACCGATGTTCAGCGAGTCACTGTGGCTTTTCAAAACATATTTAAAAGAAGGAATTTCACTGCAAACACCATACCATCCTCTGTGTTTCTGGGCAGTGGTACACAGTGGGTATGTTGTCATTCAGACTTACCTGCAGTCTGAGGGTTGCAGAAATGCATTCTGGGACTCCCTAATGAGGGGAAAGTGTTATTTATGGTATTATCTTACTTTGTAGCCTAGTTTGCTTTTTTGTCGTTTATCATAGTAGATTTTATCCTCATTCTTTTCTAGTCTACGTGCTGTATGTAAATAATGTAGAAATAAATCTCTTAGCTTTAGCTTCATATTTTCTGTTTTTGAACAACTCATTTTTACTAGTTTTCTCCTGCCATGTGAAGCATTTCTCACTGTGCTGATTCCTCTCATGAATTCAGATTTGTGTGCGCTCGTTGGACACCCAGATCTCCATACGTGTACTTTACTAAATGAACATCAGCAGAATATTATGCATACACTGACCTATAACTTAACAAAACTATAAATACATGAGCCAACACCTTCCTTTTTGATAAGCTACTATCCATTTTCAGTATGGACATACAGTCCAAGTCTTCTTTCATTTGCACATGTCTGCACTATCCCAAGAAACAAACTCTTAGCAGGATATCTTTGGATAAATTCCCAAATGTAAGACATAGGATTTGCATTTATTCCGACTTCTCCTTTCTGTTATGTTTTTATTCATTTTGTGACACAACATCAAGCCACAATCTAAAAAACTGAATGTAAGTTAAAGCGTCACTACCATAAATTTAAACACAAGATTGGACTTGCTGTCTCTCACAGACTGAATGACAGGCATCAAATAAAAGGACAAATGCTAGTTTTTTAGGCTGTTAAAGATGTGTTCACACCAGTTTGGTCTCATTTAAAAAATACATAATATAATAATATACACTAGTCTGAGACAGTGGCCTCAGACTTTTGGACCCTACTGTAAATATATAGAGTCAGTAAAACTGGATTTTGTTCTTATTATTTTGTAATCTAAGTGCAAAAAAAAAAAAAAAATGAATAAATAAATGAACATGTATAAAAGCTAATAATTTGGTAATTAGGTTCCTATCTCTTTATTTGTTGAGCTGCTTTTTCTATGTGCAGCATTAATCACAGTATTGATTTTTCACAGGCTGTTTAACACAGTGAACCTTTTCGGAGACCCCTGCTGTAGATTCACACAACAGTTATGGTCATATTGAACTATGTAGCCGACATTTATTTAGCGTCATGAGAACATCCACATTGAACACAGAGTAAGTCAGTGATGTTTGTAAATGCTGGAATGTATTAACAAGTATCACATAATGTTTTCATTTTTTCAACATGAAAATATCGATTTTTCTTTCATACGTCAAAGTCTTCAGTTGTGAATGGGAATATACTGAATCACACAACGATGCTTTCATTTTCTGTGTTCTTGGAAAGGCCGCCTGGGTTTCTCTCATATCTTGCACAGCTGTATTTCATTTTGTTTTTTTGTGTCCTTTCGTATTTTAACTGTCTTAATCAATAAAAATAAATATAAAATTCCCCTGCCTTTTGTGGTGGTAGTGACGGCGATTAGGTGACAGAGATTACATGTGTGTTTGATATAAGTCTCAGTCTTCCATGCTCTGTCCTCTGTTTTTCATTCATCAAAATGCTGCAAAGAACTTTGTATCCAAAAGTCACTGTTGAATAAAAATACAACTTTAAAGATACATTTAATTTCAGTCTATGAGTTGCTGTTACCACAGCAACCACAAGGTGGAGGCAGACAACACGGGATTAACAGAGATCGGTTACTTTAACACAGCAGTAAGACTTCACTGTACATAAAATGCAAATAAAGTTTGGTGTTCCCTCATAGGAACAACTGTACCTAGGATTTTCTGGTGCAACCTTTACAATCTAACAACACTTTAACATGTACAGTACATTGCAGAACAGTCGGCAGCTCTAAAAGGACCAGCTGTGATTTTTTATTGTGTCTAAACTAATGTAATATTTTCTTGCTTCAGATGGTGGTAGGCCCAAATCACAAAGCTACAGCTGGCATCACAGACACGCACCGCATTCACCAATTTTTACATGTGCTCTGATTCTTAGAGACATTTAAAGAGAGAACACATTGTGAAAGTGTTTCTCACTATGAAGCTACATTGGCTGGTCAGAGCTGTTTATCAGCTTTCATTCAATGAAGGTACATTTAAAAGCACATGTCGACTGGAATACTGCGCAGATTCTTGAAAAGAAGATGAACTCACTTTTTAACTACACAAATGCAACTCATATCAAATTGTGATAAATTTTACGCGGACTGCAGACAGAGTGATGTTCACAGTGCAGCAGGACAGAGGAACCTTCGGGGGTTTCAATTTGGCAGGGTGATTGTACCACCGGTTCAGCCTGATGTGAAGCTAAACCTAAAAAGTAACTTGACCCAGACCAAATAGTCTGGAGGGGTCACCTTCCATAGTAAACTAGGTCAGACTGGTGTAAATCTCCTTTGTTAGCCACAATTTCCTGAAAACAAGCCTGACTTACTAAAATAAGCACGACTTGGGAAATAAGCCTTTCCTGATGTGACTTAGTATTCATGTCTCTTCAATAGAAATAAAGGGACAGACAGCCAATCTGAAGCTACTGTATTTAAAGCAGTATTTCCATCATACGGAGGCCGTTATATCCGACAGAGAATTTCAGTTTCTAGAAAATGCTAACTTTCTAAATAAATACATTATTTGGCTGGGCTCCCATGTGATGTTTTACAGTTGTTTACAGGTATGTTGCATCTGATACATCTACTGTATGTGTAAGTAAGTTCATATACCTCACCTGGGATTTCAACTCACAATGTCATAAGAGCAAAGTGCTGCAACAAAGGAGACACTTCATCTCTCCTGGCGTCAGTGCCTGAGCTTTCTGCTGACCCACAACATGCTGCCAAAAGTTTTCTGTTCTTGGTTTTTACTGTAATATTCAACTCTTTTATTATATAAATAATAGATGGGCGTCTGTGGCCATGAACACTGCTGTTTTGTCTTGACATGTCAGTTTTCCTGAGGTGAACTAAGCTTGATGTCACTAACTGTACCTGTGTTACTAAATCACTTTGTCAGATCTCAGCAGCCCTGAGTTGTTTTCTGAGACGGTTTTGTCCTGGTTTGGTTTGTTAGGCTCAATCAAGACAGACCTTTCACAATAAGCTCTGCCTCTCTGAGCCTCCTTATGAAACAGCCAGACAGATGACAACAGATCACTGCTTTTCCCTTGGTCCAAACCACAGGAGTGAATGTCAAATGTTGGTTTGCACTTGAATCTGCAGTTTACATCTAAGTGGACGCATGTGTATATTATAGCATTCTGAAAATGACAAGAAGTCAATCTCAGACACACTTAATATTAAGGGAAGGATATATGTAACAGCTTGTCATGTCATAAAGCCTCTGATAATGTCTGAAGTCTGACCAGTGGATTTTCATGTTTGATAAGAACTACACAAGATGTAACCCGGCTGTCATTATAATATGACCTTACTTGAATTTCAATTTAGCTCTCGATTTTTTTTCTCTATCCTATTTTTATTATGTGCAACAAAAGCTTAGATTAAAATGACAACTTTCCCATCAAAGCAGGGTCCCTCGGAAGTTTCATCTAAGTGTCCTGATCCTAATCCTTATGGAAAGATTTGCCAAAGACATGCAGGCCTGTGCTAATACAGTGTGAGTGTCGTGGAGATTCAAGGCACACTATTCCGATTCCCCAGATGATCTAGATGAGCTCTGTCAGCTGACACCCCATTGTAATGCAGGGTTTCAGGTATTATTGTAGATGCACTACTCCCATTCTCTTTCTCTCTGTCTCTCTCTCTCCCTCTTGGTCTCTCTCTCTCTAAGCTGTAGTGCACTGCAACAGCTTGCATCCTGTCTGCACACATTCACATGCTGAGTAGTCAGCCTGCTGTTGCTGCAGCATCATCCTCTTACACACCACAAACACAGCTACCAACTCTTTGAGAGGCCTGTTTGTTTGGATTTTGCATGGATGCTCCTTTTTGCCACAGCAGAGAGTAACGGAAGTCTGCGGACTGTATGGAGGGTAAGGTGAAACATATGGCTTCTTTTCTGTGAGAATCTATAACTGAACAAACACAACCTTTAACAAAAGCCAGCCTGATGTGGAAGTACCTATTGTCACACTGAAGGGATATTTTTAACAGTAGCAAATGCTGTAGCTTCTGTTTTGTATCCTACTGAACACATTTTTTTCCATACATGAGCAATTTACTATTTGTTCATTTGTTAGCCTCTAATTAAACCTCCCTAATTTCACTATTTTGCTCTTTGCAAAAATGTTATGGAAGGTAATTCAGTCATAGTATAAGTGCAATTTATCGAACTTGTAGTACGGTTTTACAAACTAGAACAATATAATATTAAATTCATAGTCATTTTGGTACTCATGAAAATGACATGAGAACCCTGTCTCCTAAAAATTATGGTTATTTACAACCAACTCGCAACAGCAAAAAGTTTGGAGAGAAACAACGCTGGCCGCAGCACATTTTTGATCAGCATAATGAGGAACTGTTTTTAATGAAAGCAGGTTGTAAAATGTTCAAACTAAACATTCACTGACAACATAGCTACAATATGCGCTTGTAGAAACTAAAGCATTATGACTTTTTCTGTGGTTCTGTTGAGGCACTCACAGCACTTGGTAAAGGTTAGGGGAAGATAGCGGTCTCAGTTAAATACTGAAAACTTCAACAGTGACTAGACATGTTAACTTTTTCAATATTTTACCAAACCACAGCGTTTCACTATCCTTAACCACAGATTTTCTTGCCTGAACCTGACCGCAAACAGAGCACAGGACGCAAACCCTGCTTAGCAGAACAGAACAGGAAACAGCTTGAAAAATCCACCAGCTACCAAGTTTAGAGTTGTCTTTTTACACAGTCTTTGTTGTTTAACCTTTACATGAACAGAAATGTAAAGATACTAACTAGTGGTTTGGGAGGGAGTTATGGCTGGAGCAATTCTCTTGATAAACATCAGTTTATCCATCCGTCTAGAACCTTGCTGCAGCAGCTACATCTGTAGCCCGGGCTGCCATATTAAAACAGGGTTTGGTTTCTGCATAGGCAGGATCGTAGCAGACCTGACAATCTCACTGTGATGAGAAGACTCCAGGAAACACCACACAGTCACTGCATGGAATGTAGGAGATCCAACGCATAGCTCCCCAAATAATTTCTGTTTGTGTACAGATACAACTTATTAATGAGTCCTCTTTAGAGATTTGGGTAGGTGCATTTTTGATTTCCGGGCTTTATGCTGACTCAGGCCAACCACATCCTTACTCTAGCTCTGTACTTAACACACAGACATTAGATTGACATCCATCAGAAAAAGTCTCACTCTTTCCCCAAAATGTGGAACTATTTCTTTGAGACTTTAACAATGCCTCGGAATAGCCAAAAATATGTTTTGTCTATTAGCAGAACCATATGGGACAGAAAACGGAGGAAGCTGGAGGTAGAAGAGGTGTATTGGCGGATAAAACGCAAATCATTTCCACTGAGCAGGAGCTGACCTTTGACCCTTGGAACAGATCAGTTAATGTTGGCCCTCAAATTGCGATTCCCTTAGTTCTGTAATCTGAGAGATTTCTGATACAGGCTCCAAATGAACTTGTACTTAAGTAGTAAAATCTATATCCAAATGTCAACACAAGGGCCGTGGTTCAAAAGTTCTGATTGGCCCTTTAAATGCATTCTGTAATAAAAAGCGAGGGTAAATGGACCGTACATGTTTGTTAGTTTGGGATGTTTGGTAATGAAATCTCTATCAAACTGTCCATTTAATCCTACAGCGATAGCATACCGACAATCATGAAAAAGTTTCTATTGAGCTCCAACAGGAAGTTTGTTACTTTAGGAAATTCATATAAATATGTTAAGCTAACTGTAAAGTTAATAATCCATACCAGATATTTTTTAGGTCTTTATAGGATCATGATATACAGTTTATAGAGGGAATGGAATGATTTAAAATATTCATTTATTCATTTATTTTTTTAAAATACATTTCATAGGAAGAACTAACTTGGTACTAATTAAAGGGAAATGAGAGCTCCAATGAAAGGCAAACTCGGTTTATACCAGTAAAATGTAAATTTTCATTCATTATTCATTTATCATTGGAAACTTCTTTGTATATTTTGAAAGCCATGCTTGCCTGTAGACAACTTTCACAATTCTGCTTTTTCAACAAACCTGTTACATAGCAAGTGAGTGGAATTAATTAGTAGTATCTTTTTTCCCTAAAATTAGCGACAGAATATAGTTCCTGCTTCGAAACTTCTCAGAAAAGCCTTGAAAATGTCCTACGTCACTAGGAATCATTGTTAGGAATCAAGAGCACACCACATCTCAACACATTTAACGCAGTCGGGCTCGGACTCTGATCAAAAATAAATCATACAAATCAGTCACAGGCTCAAAAGTTCAGTAATCATTCAAACAGATGGGAAAACAGCATAAGGCATAGAATATCATACATTGTACATTATATAGTGTAATTACAAATATATAGCTCAAAACTTCATTATGAGGGATAAGAATGTGTAGTCTTACAGGAAAAAATGATGGGATTAGAAAAAGAGCGAATGATAAGCTTTAGTGTTGTGTGTATACATGCTTGGGATTCAAGACTGTTTATAATCACCACCAAAGATTAAAGGTTGACCTTTGGCATAGAGCATAATCTGACTGTCAGCTCTGCAGCACTGACATGAAATCCTTTGTCATTTGGGTCAGATGCTTAACATTAACGGAGCAGGACAGTCGGCGTGAGAAATGAGTTCAGTGTTTTTTAGTGAATGAGGCAACAACATGCTAAGTGCCAGTGTGACAGACAGTACCTGAAATTGGGAATATAGGCCTAACTACACAGGGGCCATTCACATTATGTATTAGATGTTTGAAATACACAGCAAAAATGTTACAAATGATTAAATCTCTAACTGGTGAACATGCTGGAACATTTAGCAGCTAAAGAGCCAGGAATCTTTCTCAGGGCCAAAGAAGAGCTAAAAGAAATTAAATATTGGACTTCAGGTGGTCAGAAACAAAACTCCAAAGAAATGTAACAGAAATGAACCTATGACTCTTTGAATCATAGGTTGTTAATGCTCTGTTGTCAGTCCCCTCATCTACAGGTCTTTGATATAGTCACTACCTGACCTAGCTGGGCCTGCCATTTGTTGTTATTTTCAGCATAAGCTGGGCTACTCAGAAATGCCATCAATTTGATACTACGGTGCCATTTTGCAAGAAATAGGAAGCAATTGGAGGATTTAACATGAACTTTAACCTGCATCACCTGATTTTTGCTAGCTTGAGAGCAGTAGAAACAAGCTGTAAACACAACATTGAAATAGTATCATATTTTAATGTTGATATGGTGAGCATGTGAACCAGCTGCTTAATCACACATCCAGCAGACACAGAGCAACATGAGCACTCATCTGGAGTGATGTTTGTGTCCAGCTGATGGATTTAAGTCCAGTACTCCCTCTCTTTTAGCTCAAGTTTTGGTCTCCACCAGCTCCCGAGGGAAACATCTGGCTCCTTAGCTGCAAAATGCTCCACTATGTTCACCTATGTTCACGATTTTTGTTATTCAAATAAAATGATCTCGTATTGCTTCAGTGGTGGAATGTGTGATATGCTGTGCAGTATCTGTTTATGTACATGCATGTACACATACAGATATGTACATAAGCCTACGTGTGTGACTGTGTGTGTGTCAGCAGTGATGAATAAACAGGCGCTGGTCCATGTCCCAACATCAGCAGGCCAGGGCCCAGGTCACCAGACGGCGCTGCACCGAGCTGCCATGGTGGGGAACATTGATACCATGGCTGCTCTGATTCAGGGAGGCTGTGCTGTCGACCTGCAGGACAGAGTGAGTGGTGGACACACTGCACATACAGGAAAATTAATTCATGCATTCTCAATCTGTGTGCTTTACAAAATGAAAATAATTGGTAATGAGAGCACTATGTCCCCTATCTCTTTGAGGATGGCAACACTGCGCTGCATGAGGTGTCTTGGCATGGCTTCTCTCAGTGTGTCAAACTGCTGGTCAAGGCAGGAGCTGATGTACACATCAGGAACAAGGTAGGATAATAATAATCATCATCATCATCATATACTTTGTATGTGCAACCTAGAATTTACCATCACTAGATCCAGTTATTTGGTGTTTCTGAAACGTTCCACATCTTATAGCTTTCCACAGCAGGTAGAGCTGTTTACTTACCTTTTGAAACAACAGTTACAAAGTGCCTCACAGAACATAAATGAAGATAAGAATATGGTAAAACATATACAAAAGACACAGCCCAGCATCCAAATTGGACCAGAGCTATCATTTTCATTTTGGATTTGTAGCTATTGCATGAGGTTGCCCAGCATCCAACTGCATTACACTGCTGTGCAGGCAATGTTGGATTTGAAATCCATTTTTGTTTGGATTTACAGGTCACTGTGTAATTTTATTATTCTAATATAAAGACACTACAATTTAACATCAGACAAAGCTAAAGAATCAAAGGATTCTGTTCCTAAGGGAAGAATGGATTTTCAGTGAGGAGAACTACAGTATGTTTCACTCTTGTAGTCTGTATTTGGTTCTCAGTAGCTATCAGTAAAACAAAAATATTTTCAGCATACAGATCTTTATGCCACATTTTAAATTTTTTTGTTTGACTTATGGAAGGCACAAAGAGAAATGTCATTATAATGTGTTATATGCTAGTTTACTAGCAAACATTTTTTTGTCTGGTTGCGGAACCCCAGACTTCACGTTTCACAAATTAAAATATTCAGTGCATGTAGAAACAAATCTTTATCGAACAATTTTCAAAGTGAAATGAAGCTTTGGTGAAAGTTTAGTGAGGAAGATCTCTCCCCTCACATTCCACCTTGTTCCTCTGTGGGTTAATGTTGGCTATATACTCCTGTAAGTAGAGAAATGAGGTGGCGTGAAATGACTCGTGAAAAGAAAAAAATGCGCAGTGATAACACGCGTTGATTTAAGGAAATTGGCATGTTATTCATAGACCATTTGGTAATAACAGGCTGCTTGTGTTGCCCCGCGACACCTCTCCGGTAAATAAGCTCTATGTTCAAGATCAGCTGATAACCCGACGGTATGAATGGAGAGCACTTTCTCTGGCTCCCATCACCGCTGCTCTGGTGCTTGATCATCTATGCCACAGACCTACTAGCCAGAAACCTTTAAGCACTCTCCAGCACCCTTAGTGGGGACTGGTATAAGCCAACCAGTGTCAAGACCATTGCCCCTCGCCTGATAAAGCTGATTGTCGGATGGCAGCAGGTGCATATTCAACTATATGCAGACGTGGCCAAAAGTGTCGGTACCCTTACACCTCATTGAAACAATGCTCTGTTCTTCTTGAAAAATTTTTGAAATTAAAAGCTCTTCTGCCATGCATAGCTGCTTGCCTTGGGTTTGCCATAGAGTAAAGCAAAGAAGCTGTGAAAACAGCTGAATTCTTCCTTATTCTACAAAGATCTTCTAAAATGGCCAAAAGGGAAAAAATCATATGAACAAAACCCATTAGAAGTGGTGATAAATAAGTGGATTGTTTGATATTTCCAGTAGACTATTGTTTTCAATTAGTATCACAGGTGCATTCAATCTTTTAATCAGTCATTCAGCTTCTGTTTGGTATCATTGTGTGCACCACACTGAACATGGACAAGAGAAAGAAAAGAAGAGAGTAGTCTGAGGAGACAAGGAAGAAAATAATTGCCAAGTATGGTCAATGTAAAGGCTACAAGACCATCTCCAAGCAGTTGGATGTTCCTGAGACAACAGTTGCTAATATTATTAAGAAGCTAAGGTCCATGTGACTGTAGCCAATCTCCCTGGATGTGGCTGCAAGAGAAATATTGACCCCAGATTGAACAGAGAGAGAGTTTGAATGGTGGAAAAAGAACCAAGGAAAACAGACGCAAGCTGACCCCCAAGATCAAGATACAACAGTGTCTGGTCGCACCAGATGTCACTTTCTGAATGAAAGTGGGTTCCATGGAAGAAGACCCAGGAAGAGCCCACTTTTGAAAGAGAGCCATAAAAAAGCCCGACTGGATTTTGCTAAAAGGCATGTTAACAAGCCACAGTGCTTCTGAGGACAGATGAAACTAAACTAGAGCTTTTTGGTAAGTCACATCAGCTCTGTGTTAACAGAAGAAAAACTGAAGAAGAAAACATTGGACCGTTCTGAAGTGGACTGCTGTGAGTCCGGATCTTAATCCAACTGAATGTGTATGGAAAGAGCGGAAACTGTCAGTTGGGAGAGGGCACCCATCAAACCTGAGAGGACCGGAGCATTTTGCTCAAGAAGAGTTCAGCCAGAATATCAGCTGAGAAGTGTAGAAGTCTCTTTAAGATCTACAAAGAGTGCTGGATTGCAGTAATTGTCTGAAAAGGAAATCTGAAGTCTGAAATTTTCATTTGTTGTATTATTTAAATGTTACATAGTCAAAGGCAACATGTCTGTTCTATTAACTATGGTATATAGAATTGTGGATACCAATTACTTTAGTCGGTTTCATCTAAATTCAGAGAAAACTGTTTTTTCTTTGCTAAGTGGAAGGGGAACAAACCTTCAGCCACATACTGTAGATACATATGCAGCCATGAAAGTGACTGAAAGTTCTGTTGTCAACTCAGCTGAGATTCACAGTAGCCTACGCAACTTCTTTGTTAAAAGCATATTAAAACACAGCGAAAGCCACACAAACAACCATAATCTGATAACTCGGTCGTAAATAACATCCTGCTGAGCGATCAACCTTCTGCCCAGTGCTTGTATGGCATCGTTTTGTACTGAAATGAGTGGGACAGCTTGAATCAGCAACAGAATGAACTACTACAGACTGAACTTCACGGCTGTACAAATGGTGATGCGTTTACTTACCGACATGCATAGTGAAGTGCATTCAAATGGTGATGTGTTCACTTACTGATGTACATAATGAAGTTTATTTGAACGGTAATTCAGCAGTTTAGCTTAGGAAAAAATGTGTTCGAATCAGCAAAGTGATTTGTGATTTCCAGCACTAGGTCCAACCCTAACTGTGACTAACGTAAAGTGCATGCTTTATAGTTCCTTACCCTTATGAACCCTGCCAACTACCACATTCAACGACGTGGACTGTCAAACTCTTGGAGTTAGAGTTGTGGTGTTAGAAACTCCTCTTATAGATGACAGTATCCAACTGTCCATCCTAAGCAGGTCAAATGAAAGCCCACAAAAGCACTGCCTTTACTCTGTAGTAACTCTTGATTCAGGCAGGAAACACTGCACTTCACCTGGCCTGTCAGAACGCACACGCTCAGACTGCTCGCCTTCTGCTGCTTGGAGGATCCACACCGGACACCAAGAACAATGTGAGTCGTACAGCATCAATAATGCGCTGAACTCTTCTCAGAGACCAAAAGTGTATTTACCTGATGGTTGCCTTTCCCCTCTGTCACTGTTGAACAGTAGAGAAGAGTTTCACAATGCACTTGGTACATCATGGTATCCCTTGATAAAAGATTAAACTAAGAGCTCTGCTTTGGTTCCAGACGGGTGACACCTGTTTGCACGTGGCTGCTCGCTACAACAATGTGACCCTGGTGAAAATGCTTCTGAGTTCACTGTGCTCTGCGATGGAGAGAAACCAGGTACAGTATGTCACTGATCAACATGATATTCAGTGGGACGTTATGGCCCATATTTAAAAATGAAGCTTTAATACACATTCATGCACACACAGACAATCCATTGAATAACTTAACTCAAAACCGCACACAATCCCCTCTCAGCCGCTCACATTCTATTTTTGTGTAAATACTGTAATTACAGTTCGGTGTGTTAGGTTTTCATATTTGTGTGTGTGGTTTCATTACTGTGTGTACTCTGTTTCACTTGTGTGTGAACAATGCCTTACAAACGTGTAGTGTATGATTTCACCGATGAGTGTGTGCATGGCTTCAGTAGTGTGTTAGTGAAAAGTTTTTACAGTTGTGTGTCTGTGTGTGTATGCAGTATGCATAAAGTTTCAGTGCCAGTCTTTCCAGGTATTGGAACTTCAGACAAGCAAACATACATTGAGTCTCTACTGTACTGTGTATGTCTGCAACCCTGTTTCCTAGGAATTACCTTCGCATACTCCTAAACTGTTTTCCCATTTAAATTGAGGTGGCAACGTAATTGCTGGCTGGATTATGTTTAGAGGCAATGTTTTTAATGAATGAAGTTCTACATTTATAATGGCAGCGGAGACGCTAGGAGGTTGGTAGATGGAGGTCATACAAACCAAACTGTCACATCAGAGACCAGGTTCACATCCAGAGTCCACAGCTCTGTTGTTCAGGTTCGGGAAAGATAGTGGTTTTGGTTCAATATCACTGTGAATTTTTTCTGTATTAAACCAGACCAGGATCTTTCCCAAAGCTCAACCAATAGCAGTGAGAGTCTAAACAGAACCATAAACCAGTTTAATGATGGTGGATGTTGAAGAGCAAGATCTGATATTTTGGTGGAAGACAAACACGTTGTCTGTGAACATTTTAAACATCTGTGACTTACCAAATACATAAGTTAACATCATATCCTCATTACGTTAATAGAACATGTAATCGGGTAACAATCACTTTTCCTTGCATGTGTTGCAAATTAGTTGTATATGATTGGAATGTCCAAGTGACAGGGTTGTTGTCTGTGTTTTCCTGTAGGGAGGAGACACAGCTCTCCATGTGGCTGCTGCTCTGAACCATAAGAAGACAGTTCATCTCTTACTGAAGGCAGGGACTGATGGAAAAATCAGAAACAATGTAAGTTAAACACAGTAGGATCATTATCCTGATTTCTCAAAATATCCAATCACTATCTGTCTCATATCTACTTCAATTTAATTATTATCTTCTTACAAACAGTGCTCATAACAATAATATTATGCGTAGTCTGAGGCCTTTCTCTATTTTTGCTTTGTGAGATAATGACACCTTTATTACAACTAAATATTGACAAATTTTCTCTGGAAAAATTTAAGTCTTGATGTCAAGGCAACAGCCCTGAGAACTGAAAAATGTTGTCAAAACAGATATTACTGGTTGTTGTAATTTTTTGCCAAAAACACTTCACTCTACAGTAACAAGACACAATTCACAACAGATCCCTCCAAAGTTCATCAAAACCTGACCCAGGACATTTCAAAGTCAGACCTTTTGGCTTGTTGCTACGGGTCATGAGAGGTCAGTCTGTTTTCTTGTGTATGTGACATACTGCTCCCTTCCAGGCAGGGAAAACAGCACTCGACAAGGCCAGAGACAACAATCATAAAGATGTGGCACTTCTTCTGGCCAGGGCTCCTCAGGTTGGCGTCCTCAATAAGAACTTAATCTAGATTTCATTAGTTCATATTCGTATTCTCGTATTCAACAGATATTTTGAATCCAGATATTGTGTTTTGATAGCATTAGCAACCATCTTGTGTAGTTTTTAGGCTTATTGTTGGCAATCATTGTCTTCAGGTACATCACTTCATGCGAAGAAAAACAATAAGAAAACGAAGAGAGACACTGATAGCTGAGTGCGGGACCCAGTCTGTCTCCAGAATAGAAATACTACCCAACAAAGTAAGAAACTACCAAAATGACAGATAGCTTGTGGACACAATAAGATGGGTCTCATGAGCTATTGAGAAAATAGTTCAAACCAAGTGAGTCACATTAAAGTCTTAAAAATTTTAGATTAAAAATGACTTTAACATTTGCTAACATCGTTTAATTGACTGCATTTTTTATTTTGCATTTAAATGAAATGTGACGCTGTCCCTTCGTCTGTTTGTCCTGAGGAGGACAGCAGTTCTGTGGTGGAGGAATGTCCCGGCAGTGAACAAATGGAGAGCAGAACTGCCATCAAGGTTGGTCCCCAGCAGCGGCAGCAGCAGCAGCAGCTTTATCACAAGACCCCAGCCACCATCAGCAGCCGCTACAGCCGCTGCAAGAGAAGACGAGCCAACAAGCAGGTGAGTCATCAACAGAGACCCCAGGACTAGCATGCTCAGCTCTCATACAGAGAGCACCGAGTTACAGGTAGTTCAGAGTGCACTGAAGTCACACTTGTGTCAGCTGATAGGCTCTCTGCTGTTTTATTACTGCTTCCACATCAGTGGTTCATTGATAGATCAGCTGCTTGGTAATTGTTTTTTTTATATTTTTATTTTTATTTTTTTATTCCAAATTTGGTAAAAAAAAAAAAAAAAAAAAAATGCTCTAATTCCAAAGACAACACAATTTGAAATATTGTGGCTCTGATGAAAACACAGTATAATCTCTTTGCACTACCAGTGGCTTCACTCAATCTTTTCTCCCCTCTGAAGTTTTGCTGTCTCTGATCTGAGAAAAACCTGATCAGGCTGCACATTGCTGGAAGATACCAGGAGAGCCACTGTTTTCCTTTGTGATTTTATTACTTGAAAGACCAATGAGGCCCACTATAAAGTGTTAAAGAGTCTTAAAGATCATGCAGACGTGTCTTAAGGTGCAGTTCCTCTAATGGCCACTAGATGGAGGAACCAATAAGGTTTGATTGCATACCAGTCTATTCAAACTCCATAAATACAAGTTCATCTTTATTTGCAAAAGTTAGAGCCGCAGTGGTGAAGCTGATGTGTGACATAAATGTATTTGAAATGTTCTTACAATTGCTCCTGTGGCCAAGTAAACAGGCTAGTAGAAAAGCTGGTAGAACTAAGCTAAGGTTTGTGGCGATGACCAGATCAGCTCAGCCACATACTAGTTTCCACCTTTTCTAAGACCTGTCTCGTGTCATAACATATGAAAACGAATGGGAATTTCCCTTTAACAGAGCTTATGATAGCATGAAGAAAAACGACATTTTGCAATTTTTAGTAACAGTGTGTTACTTTTACTACTTTGAAGGTTTTGAAAGAAGATGATCTGCGAAAAGGCAAGAATGACTTCCACATTAAGAGGGATTGGCTCTGTGATGATGATGGTGAAGACAGTTCCACTCAGAATGGAAAAAGCTATCAGCTTTACACACTGTACCGTGACAAGGATGGCAGTGTCAGACAGGTTAGTGATGAATAACATTTTAAAAACTACAAACATAACCCATTTTTGAAAAGCAGTGTTTATGCTCAGAGCTTAATTTATGAATCAGAAAGTTCCAGAGCACAGACAGGGCACAGCTGTCATTGAACTTATCCAAAGCGCAGTGCTTGAAAACATCTTTCTGCTAAAACCTAACACACTTGAACATGCTGAGCTATACGGAACACATCTGCTGTGAAAGACAAACCATTAACAGGGTACTCTATGGAACCTTTTCTCTGACTCGTGACCATTCTCTTAGGCACCAGCAAACGGATGCTCCTGTAGGCCCCTACTGAAGAAGCTGGAGGGTCAGATGAAAGCCACACAGGATGAGATGAAGCTGCACATTCTCACTGTCCAGGAGCAGGTCAACAACAGAATGGGCAAAATGGACCAAAGGACCAGACACCAGGTCCACATCTACTCTGTCCCTGCTAACAGATCATGGCTTCAGATTACTTTTACACCTTCAGTGTCTGAAACCAATGGTTCAGTTCATTTGCGTTTTCAAAGTTTGATTCCCCTGTCTGATATGAGTAATTTAACTGTCCTCAGATTTTTTGTAAGGAAATGTAAACTGTAATGCTATTGTGCAAATTTCTCGATGAGGATCAAAACATTTTTGGATATATTTGGGCAAAACAGTGCCTCAGCATCATGCTAAGACACTGCAACAACACTGCCAATTGGTTCCATACATTCACACCCGCTGGAGAACATTAATTTCTTGCAGAAATTGCAGAAAAATGTATCAACTTTATTCTTTTTGGTAATTACAATTTTGACAAGTCAAACACTAAGGATATACCGTATATAGACTTTTTCTCAAAACTGAATCATAATTTCAGGTGAAATTAAAATTTGACAATTTTCATACCAGAAATATCCAAAATCGTAAAATTATTGGTTGATTCAGCATTTTTCAGCTACATTTTTCTACTCTTTGGTTTGGGCAGATTAAAGTGTTGAATCAGGAAAGAGCAGCAGCAGAGAGGAAGATAATTTACAGGATCGAGCAGAGAGCTGCCCAGGACAGGGAGGAAGCTCTGAAGACACAGGTATCGCTTCATAACTTACAGCTGACTCGGGATTTCTTTCCATGCAGGGACCATATGGGAGGATCTAATTTTATGTTTGCAGTCTGAGACTAATTTAAGAATTGTTAGAGTACAGCCCAGCGTTCTGTAATGAATGTCAAAATTCTTTGATTAATTTTAGAAACTGAGATTTAAGTCTCAGCCCATGATGAGACTGATCTTGATGGTACAGTGCAAATGTGATCATACAGCAGCTTTGTATCCTTTCTCAAGCAGGCAGCAGTGACTCATGAACTGAAGAGGTGGTGTATGTCTCACCTAAAGGACATGGATGTCCACATCCCATCCAAAGCCCAGTATTACAAACTCCTCCCATCGCCATCTGTGGAGCAATCTGTGGCAGATGCTGATCTGGAATCACTCCCTCTGCTGTCTGTGGTATCCGGAGACAGCAGCACTTCACTGGCTAACTATGTCAACATCCTGCCGTCCCAATCTGCCTACAGTCTGGGAAACCTAGTGCAAGAACAGATGGGGAGGAGGACATACTTTGAAATGAGAGTGGACAGGTCACCAGGTATGTCCCAGAAAAACTTCTACAATGCAGTTAACAGACACCATCTTAAAGAGGCATTTAGCGATGATCTATGGCTGTTATCACTACAGCAGCACCAACTGGTCAGTATAACAGCTCAACTATAAATGAACTCTAAAAACTTTTTCACAGCAGAGAGGAGTAAAATAACCAGTGAGATCCAGCAGAAATATCTAGCGGAGAACTCGTATAATTGGCTCAACTTCAGAACAATAACAATGACCATTTGTCATATCAAGCTTTAATAAAGCCTTTCGGCCGTTTAACCCTAAATGGGTTATGATGTCAGTCATTTATAATTACAATGAAATTGCAGAGTCAGACACTGTGAAAGAACTGAAAGTTTCAAGTGCGTCTCATGCTCTACCTCAGCTGGTGGATTTTGGTCAGTTTTACATGGAGATACTGTAGCATAGTTGTAGTGGTCGGCCACACCTGAGCCGTCTCCATTACAAGAAAAAGAAAAAAATCCATCTGTTAAGGAAGACCATGAGAAGTAGTTGAAAGCTTGAGTTAAGATGTATTTAGTCAAATTCAGTGTTAAGTGGATGATTTATGTTTTCTCTAACTCCACTCCTATCAGATGACTATGAGAACACAGCCCTGTTTTCTCTGCCGGCCAAGCCCACCTCCGGCCTCCTGGGCTCTGCTGACCCGCTCTGGCAACCTCTGGGAGTGCGGGACAGTCCCATAGCAACAGCGGTGCCATTGTGTGGGGAAGGATCCTTGAGCAGCAGCAGCCAGTGCAGGATCAGCGACCAGGGAACTAGACTGATCCCGCAACAGGAACGCAGCTCTGACGCGCAGCACAGAAAACACTCGGGAGAGCTGACGAGTACCCACAGGGACCCAGACAGCATCAGAACACTGGAGTTCTTCATCAACCGTCCCACTGAGCTCACATTCAACCAGGAGAGGAAAAATCTGCATGCTATGGAGGTGAGTGTACTAATGGGTGTGATGAGGAACTGGCCACCACAGTGAACAGAGGCAGGTTTGGAATGAGCCCTGTTAATCAAGCAAACATGCCCCAAAACATGTTTTTTTTTTTCTTTGAGCCTTTGAGGATAATTCAATTTGATTAATTCAATAGTTGATAACATGGAGGGTTTGGTAGGTGTAATTTCAAACTTTGGACAGAACCAGGCTAGGCATTCCTCCTACTTCCCAAGTCACTCTTAGGAAAAAAGAAAATAAGCGCATTTCCCAAGATGGTGGACTATTCCTTTGAGGATATAATTTCTTGTGAAAAGAAATCTGAATTCAAGCTGATCTTAAAACTTCAAACCACTTCAAGGGTGCTGTTGCCTTCCTCTTAGGTAACTCAGCGTTTCTTTGAGACGGTGTCGACTCAGTTGGAGCGCTGGTACGAGAGGAAGATTGTGGAGGTGGAGCAGCAGACGGAGCTCAGAGCCCAGCAGGACAGGAAGGAGCTGCTGCAGCGAATCAACATGATGGAGGAGGAGCTTCAGAGGCTGAAGACCAATGAGGATGCAGAGAGCTGATGTGGCCTGACAGTGGCCAATGGTGAAGGGAGATTAACTTTTTCACTTTGATCAAACATTTAAACACTCAGATCAGTTTCAAGTGCAGCAGTAAGCAAAAGGAGAAATGAGAAAAAGACACCCTAATAAACAAATGAACAATTATAGTATCTATGTACCTACCATACATAGATACTATAATTCATACTGTATATATAATAAAGCTAATACATATATAACTAGATTGGCACTCAGTAGAGCGCAGACCTCCGCCAAGGCCAAAGTCAAACGACATACACCAGACTTCAGAGAAAGAAAATCTGATTCATAGTAAATGATCTGGATCTGCCCATAAATTTAATGGGTTCCTCCCAGGCCCAGGTCCCACCCCTCCACAAGGTTCGGTGCAAATTGACTCAAATTGCATCAAACATGGTGAAACATTGGTTCTAGACCATACGGACATTCCCCCATGAGCAAGCACCTGGCGACAGCGGCAAGGAAAAACTCCCTTTTAACAGGTAGAAACCTTGAACAGAACCCGGGTCATGGTGGGCGACCGTCTGCCCCAACCTGCTGGGTTGAGAGAGAAAGAGAGAGAGAGGCTGAAGGGGAGGAGCAGGAGGAAAGAGAATGTAGCACAATACATTTCCACATAGAGATGTAAAATAATAATAAAATAATAATAATTGTAGCAGATCATTTATTGTTGCCAATTGTTGTAAAATGCAGGAGAGGGAGTTCTACAGTTTAATTTAGGAGTAATGTTCACTCATGAATTTACTTGACGTGAGGTTTTCAGTTGCAGGACTAGCTGGATGGAGACTGTACTTATTTAATTGCAATTTTTAAATACATTTGCATATTTAAATATAATTTACTGCTGACTTGACTGCAAATTTGTCTTTTTAATCTTTACTGCACATCATAGTCATATTTTGCGATTTACCATTATAGCTGATTTGGTAGAGACCTGAAACTACACATATAAAAGTCACATAAATAAACCCGAGAATCTGAGACTTTCTGAATGTCTTACAGTGTCTTATCTGCCATATGTGGAAACCACGGGAACCACACTGAAAAAGATAATGTGGAGGGATCTGATTTAATCTGAGTTCCCCGAATCATACTCCCCTTCAGCACCAGTGAACAATAATCTGAATGCTTTTGGAGTACCATAAACTTTGAAGTCTGATTATCCAGTCTGGAACTAAAGAATGTTTGTGATACTTTGAGGATGCACACCCCTGCATCATACATACCCATAGCATGTTAGGATGTGCAAAGCAGTTCTTTCAAGTGTCCCAGATCACTAGAATTAGTTCATTAAAAAGATTTGGTCACTGAATCATTCAGCGCTTGACTGGAGCTCTGACTGCGTAGTCTCACTCAGTGAGCTGAAACGCGGACTAATGGTGTATATTCCTCATGATCCCCGGCTTCCGGAGCCGGAAGTGCTGTCGCCTTGACAAACACGCCAAACTCTGTTTAGAATTCTTGATATTTTAGAGTTTCCTCACTGAATATCAGAGATGAACGCTGGTTTTTAATGACTTTAAGTCTGTTTTTAACTGATCCTCAGTTTGGTGTTACTCTTGAACTTGCTGGGCCTGAATCTGGCAGTTTGAGCCACTCAGTCAGGGCTCATGTTCATTCTGTAGTATGTTCAGTGAACGAATCACTGAACATGCACCGTTCCCTCGCAGTGAAAGGATTTGACTTCATATTTGGCATCATATTTAGTTCAGTAGCGATATAGGCCTGAGGACTACAAACAATTATTTTGTGCTTGATTTTTATTGTTTTTCAGTTTTTGCCCTTTTTTGCTCTGCTATTCATAGTTTGTTCTGCCTTTTATTATATTCGTTGCCATGCATACGTATATTCTGCTGACACATAAAGTATATATAGTTGTCAATTGTATTTATCCCTGTAATTCACATCTTCTAATGCTATTCGTAATTTTGTTGACATCCATTTATGTTTTGCTTTGCCATTAATCACTGAATCCTATTTTGCTATATTGCTATTTGTTTCTATATGCTACTGGTGACGTGTTGTGTTGCGCTGTACTTTACATGTGTTGCTGCTGTGGCAAAGTAATTTCCCTCCAGGATCAATAAAGTACCTATATAAACTTGAACACAATTCCATTTCTAATGAGAATGAAAGGACTTAAAGTAGTAAGCTGCTTGCACAGACAACATGGGCCATTTTTTATCGGATGACAGTCTTGTGGGTTCTGCTTTATAGTTTCGAGGTGAAATTTTTTTTTGTACTTAATTGTTGGTCATTTTCATTCAAAATCTTACCTTGCCACTACTTACTATCAAAAGTACAAAAGTATGATCAGCAAGTATTAAAAACAAATATATACAGGTGCCTCTATAGCTTAATGACTACGGTGCATTCCACATATAGTCCAGACCGTAAGTATTTGGACATTTGGACACACTGTTTTGCTTTACAGGCTCTGAGCTTCAGCACATTCAACATGAAAGGAGAGCTATCTGTCAAATATAGCGGTGATTCTGTTATGGCTTGGGCATGTATGGCTCCAATGGAACTGGCTCACTGGCATTTATTGGTGATTTCAGTGCTGATGGAAGCAACAGGAGGAATGCAGAGATTTACAGGAGGCTTCTGTTCTAGATTCATTCCAATGCATCAAAACTCATTGAATGATATTTTATCATTCAGCAGGACAATGATCCTAAATATACAACCAAAGCAACCACAGAGCTTTTCTGGGTGGAGAGGAGGAATATCCTCAACCAAGTCCGTCGCCTGATCTCAGTCCGACTGAGCAGCAGTCCGCTTCCAGACTAAAGGCAGGGGAGCCCACAACAAGCAAGAGCTGAAGGTGGCTGCAGTGAAGCTCTCGGAGAGCATCGCCAGGGAAGATACAAAGTGCCGTCTTTGGGTGATGTCAAAGATGCTGTCTTTGGGTCAAAGATTTCAGGCAGTCACTGACTGCAAAGGATTTTCCACTAAATATTAAATATGATGATTTTGTCTGACTAAATGTGTATTCTTCCAATTTTTTTCAACCCCTAAACTTTGGGCCCTGTGATTTTAAAGGGCCATATCTCCCACAGTTCTTTCTATATTGATGTGAAAACCTGCGCATATTAAAGCTGAGACTTGGCTCTTTAATGTAGTATCCGTTATTTTATTCAAATTGAATTTGCTGAAGCTCAGAGCCTGTTTTTGTGTTTGTATGTGTCTGTGTGTGTGTGTGTGTGTGTGTGTGTGTGTGTGTGTGTGTGTGTGTGTGTGTGTGTGTGTGTGTGTGTGTGTGTGTGTGTGTGTGTGTGTGTGTGTGTGTGTGTCATGGCAGAACTTGGTCCTGGAGACACCTACTGTAGCGGGAACTACCACAGGGTCTGGTATTGGGTACTCTGGTAGGTGTCTGTTTCTGTGATAGTTTCACATCTGTGCAAGATACAGTTACGAAACTATACAGGTGTGTAGTTGAGATCAAAATGACAGCCGAGCTCGAAGATGGGTATGGTCCAAGCAAGGGTTTCAGAAGTAAGGGGGCTGAAGGTTGGGAAGGGGCAATTGGCCCCCCAGTTTACACCCCTGGCTCACATTAGTTTAAAGTCATAGATCACTGTATCCCAGTTTCAATCATTCCCATGCACTCTAGGACATTAGGTTAAACTACAGACCAACTTGTGATGTGATCACACCAGCTGCAACACCCGTCAGTAATGTATTAATCACTTCTGAGTACTCATGGGTCAGAACGTCAGCCTGTTGACGGGCATCGCGGCTGTTGTGATCCCATCACAAGTTGGTCTGTAGTTAGTCAATTACAAGTACTGGATCATTACATTATTGTTACTGGTGCATTACTGTATAATCAATATTTTAATGTTATAGTTTCTGAGATGGAGCTAATTATAATTAGTTTAAAAAAAATCTTAACTCATGGCGATGACACACCATATAAATTCGTAATCTATAACAATGAATCCTTTCATAAGCGTATCATTATTTTTGTATGTAAAATCCAAATTTGCAAAGAAGTCACTAACTGTTAAATAAATAGATGTAGTAATAAGTAATTTAACTTCTGAATTAATGAAATACAAGTATGAAAATGGAAGTACTCCTGTACAGCATTTGAGTAAATGTACATAGTTACATTCCACCATTAGTTTATTGATAAATTGGGGTTACTACATTACTTCAAAGTCCTCGCAAGGCTATCAAGACCAACATGTAGATGAGTTTAGGCCTATTGTCAAACAACAAACAGATTGGACAAAGTCCTGCCCTCGCTGCTTAGCTCTCAGTCGGTTGGGTGGAGCTCCTGATGAAGCAGCCGTTGGTTGTGTAACCCAATGATCCTGGTGTGACATCTGGCAGTTGGCCTCAGCAACCACAGCAGCAGCTTCTGAAGGGAAAATCAAATCAATGCTACATTGACTCTGTCAGAGTGCAATGGAAACCTAATTAAAGGCCCTCCAGGCAGAACTGGTCATTTTATGCAGACAAGTACCAGGGCTCTCGAATCCAGCCAGTAAAATGTACTATTGCTTTACTCTGAACGCTGAGGGGGTATATGGGCCTCCCTGAGCAGGATAGTGTCAGCATTCAATATGTTAAAAACTCATGCCTATGTCATGTCGTTGTTTTAGACATACAGCAGTGCATTCTGGTCTAAACTACTTTGCCTACTCAGTACACCATACATCACTAAACTAATTGTGTGTACTGTAGAAAGGTGTAAAGGAAAAATAACAATGCTCTAAAAGTATGAATACATTTAAAACAGATATATGAGGAATAATTCCTTGAGTCTGAAGGTAAAAGTAAAAAATATTCCCATATTATGGCACAATGTGACTTCACATTGTGCAAACATTTGCTTGCTTCCCTTGTTTTTAAAAGCTGCACTCATCGATATTTTCCTACTAACAATGGATCAGAGGACTATGTTTAAGGTTAAAGATGGCTAAGAACCTCTTATAACTCTTCAACTGTCTGTTTAATACAAGGACCAACACTTTTTAAAGTTTAAAAATTAAAAATAAAGCTGTATTGATTTTAGTTTTTTTTGGCCACTTGCTTCTAATCCTATGTTTTGGGGACTGGGGATGAATTGTGGGACTTTGTGGGACTTTAATAACATTTTTTCTTTTTTTAAAAAATCATCAGTTTAAAAGGTTTTATTCACAGAAATCTGGGGGAAAAAATTGGAAAAACAGCTGCTGCTGCTGCTGCTGCTTGAAAAAACATTGATGAAAGTGGTGAGAGTGAACCAAAACAGTAAAACTGCAGCCAGCAAAACCAAAACAATGAGCTAAAAGATGCTAAAAAGCTCAGTAAAGTTGAGTAGTGCACAGCTGGTAATAATGCAGTGCCATGCCAAATATGTATGTACTGTATATATGGTAATATAGATGGTAAAAAAAAAAGTACTGCTGTGCCTTTAGCCTGCAAGAAGTCCTTAGCAAAGTAATTCCAAAATCCCATCATGACCTTCATGCGAGAATGTTTCTTTTTTTAACTATTGAGTAATTTTCACAGTAAGACTTTTCCAATGCCCTGTACCTACTTTGTTGGATTGAATTTACACAGCAGGGATTCCAGGCAGTCATTCATGAATATCCCCAACCTACCAAATTAAAAGCTGTGTACAAGAAGGCAGGTAGGACATGATCCATTAAACCACATTATCCACATTAGATTGGTCAACTGAGTTGAAATTAAATGTTAAGGCCTCCCTGCTGGCTCAGTAACATCTTTATGTTGAGGGCACCAGGAGCAGGCCCTATGTGAAAAACCAGCCATAAACAAATATCAAATCACGCTGTCAGAGAGGGTGATATTGATGGCACTGGTTGGAGTTGGCGCTGTTGGCGTGGGAGAGGGGAGCAGGGTGGGGGGCACTGTCCCGTCGGGAGGCGATCGATGCTCACATCCTGTGAACCCTGCATGTAACACGGGAGAGCACTCCCACCACACAGGCAGCCACAGTACACGCAGATACACAGAGAAACAAAGACAGGAGAGCAAAGGGATGTGGACTGGAGTTTGGGACCGGCACAAGAGGACCTCCAAACACCTCTATGGGGTAGCCATACAGACACCATCAATTCCTAGGATGCTTATGTAGACATTATGAAGTGCATCAAGAGGCAAAGAGGGAACCCACACCAGTGATATGTAAGTGCTACTGTAATGGTTGATTCATTGAATTAAGTCAATTGGTGTTATGTCATCTTCCCAAAAGTGTGCAACAAATTGGTCCAGAAATGACTCATGTAAAGTAGTTTTCTCAGATGGCCTAAATATGAAATGTAAATGTTAGACCTTTATTTGTTATTGTTATTGTAAAAAGACAGAAATGATTCCAGCTGAATTTCTGACATTCACAGAAAACCAGACCACACTTAGTGCAATTAAATTGCATATTTATAGGAGGGAAAATCCACCATAAATAAAATTAGCATGTTATTTCTGTGGTATTACACAGCAATAGCACAATTTTATTTTGTCTTGTGAATGCAAACCAAAAATTAGGTCCTGGTCATGGCAATGACATATTTCAAAATAGGATGACCACCCACTATAAGATCCAGTGATATGACTGTATCACCAACGTTTTGATCGCACGTTGAAACACCATGGTTGACGTTTCAACCACACTTTTTTCAAGGCCTTGAAAAAGACCAACTGTGGATTCAAACATCAGTGACATAATAAAATCATTGGAGATGACTTCTGGAACTGCGCCATAGACTGAATAATGAAACAAATGCTAGAGTTCTATGACAGCAGCCACTGTGATACACTGGGCTTTAGTATAACCCCTATTTTTTAAATCAAACTCCTTTGATTGAATATCTCCAAAATATGCCAAAACACTTAACCACTGTTTCATTTTCTCAGAGAGTGACATCTGATGACACTTCAAAGTCTTCATTTTCCAGCTCAGGGCAATATTTGGTTTCATCGCATTTTAGTCCAAAACGCTGTACATCTAAATTAAATTTTCATTCTTATAGGCAGTACATATGTAAATGCACTCACACTTGTTGTAATAGGGTTACCAGGCTTGGGACGGGCCTGTTTTTATGTAGGTTGTACAACACATGATTGAAAATTATGTCCTTCTGTTAGACATCAACATGATCCCTGCCACACCTGATTTGATGAACACATCAATCAAACTACTTGCTCGGATGTCAGTGGTCACAGCATTTTTAACACTAGACAAAAAAAGCAAATTTCAGATTACTCTGCAACTAGCTATGTAAATCACTTCAAATTATATATCTCGAACGTTTCATTGATGTTCCGAAGTTTCAAAGGGTGTCAACTTCTTAACATTGTCAGTTTGGATCTCTTCATGGGATTTTAAAGATACAGAATAAGACCAGCCTTACTCTTCAAAGGATAACTGGGATTTTATTTAAACTTAGGTTTTATTTTTTGGATTTGGCCATTGATTCTACCAGTTCTGATAACATTGTACTCATCATAATAATGCCTGAGCTCTTGGAACACCGCGACATTGCTAAAAACAAGGCAACAAACACAAGCAGGCAGACATTCAGACAGCTTGTAAACAATCACCCAGGTTAGTTAAATTTATTTGGAGGAGAAAATGACTGCTAACAGTAAAATTACAACCCAAACTGTCGGTTGTATCCATCCACAATAGCTTACAACCCAACTTTCTGGTTCAACTTACAGTAGTTGGGCACACTTAGTTTTCCTGTGCAGGTATTAGAGACATTGCTTCTGCACCCACTTTCGGTTTTACCTACAGAGGAAGCAGTACCCAATCTGGCTAAAATGTCATCTTGTTTGCAATCTTTCTGATTGTCTAACTGCTTGTGTTTCTTGCCTCGTTGGATTCAGTTTTAGATATGTTGCCACATTACACTCTCTAGATCACTTTAGTGATTGGTAATAGAACTGATGGCCTGAGCTACAAAATAAAACCTATAAAGAAAACAAAAAGGAGGACTTGCCTAATATTTGGTCTGGCTTTCTGAGGCTGCAGCCTAATTATGGATGGATTACTGAACGGGCTTACCGGGCACAGACCCAGGGGCCAGCTCCTCTTAAGTTAATAGTTCTTGTTTGTAAGTCATAGAGTTCAGTTAAGACACAAAACAGCCACAAAGAGACACAAAATGACCATAAAGACACAAAATGGCCATAAAAAGACACAAAACGATTAAAAAATGATGTGGTTGTGTCGTTTGTAGTCATGTTGTGCCTCTTTAAGTCTAGGGGTCCTATATGGAAGGGATGTACAGCCTTTTACCTATCTGTACCCAGGGGCCCATGTTCTCACAATCTTTCCATGCATTTTGTGTCTCCATAGTTTGAGGACATGTGGCAGTGAAGTGGTGAGAAGCTGACCATGGGTGACTGGAACCTGCTGGGCAGCATCCTAGAAGAGGTCCACATTCATTCCACCATCGTGGGCAAGATCTGGCTTACCATACTCTTCATCTTCCGCATGCTGATCCTCGGAGCGGCCGCTGAAGACGTTTGGGATGACGAGCAGTCTGAGTTTGTTTGCAACACTGACCAGCCAGGCTGCAAAGCAGTCTGCTATGACCGTGCCTTCCCAATCTCCCTCATTCGCTTCTGGGTCCTGCAGGTCATCTTTGTGTCTGCACCTTCACTAGTCTACATGGGCCATGCCCTCTACTGCATCCGAGCACTGGAGAAGGAACGCCACCGCAGACGGGCCCAGTTGAAGGAGGAGCTGGACGAGGCTGAGTTGGCGTTGGATGAACATAAGCGCATGGAGAGGGAGCTGAGGAGGCTAGACGAGCAGAGGAGGGTGAAGAAGGCTCCTCTCAGAGGCTCTCTGTTGAGAACCTACATCATCCATATCCTTACACGCTCTATGGTGGAGGTCTGCTTCATCCTGGGCCAGTATATACTCTATGGTGTCCAACTGGAGCCACTCTATAAGTGTGAGAGGCTGCCTTGCCCCAACAGTGTAGATTGTTACATCTCCAGGCCCACAGAGAAGACCATTTTCATGGTCTTCATGATTGCCATCGCTGGTGTGTCACTTTTTCTCAACATTCTGGAAATATCTCACCTGGGCATCAGGAAAATTAAACAGACGCTGTATGGGGAGAGGTACACAGAAGATGACAGTTTGATTTACAAGTCCAAGAAGAGGGCATCCTTACCACACCTTTGTGTAATGAGCAATTTATCACCTCACAACGGGCCTTTGACTCAGACCTTCAAAGTGATTCCAGAGGTGGACATGAAACCTCTTCATTACAGCACTGGCCTCAAAGCCAACCAGGATGCTCAAAGACACAACAGCTTGGCTCATCTGGGACACAGTCAGACCAGCTATATCTGCCCCCAACCTAGGATGCCACCCAGGTCTGGCCAGAACTGTGCAATGCAAGCCCCCCAAATCCATGAAGGTCCAGAGAGCCACACAGCCATGGTGGACCACCATCCACCCTGGGTTTCTACTGTGTCCAATGCAGAGGGAAGTGCAACAAGCCATTTTGAGGACACCCATGAGGAAGAACACCCTCAACCCAGCCATTTGGAAGCTCTGCTGTCCAGTAGCACCATCAGGCCCAGCACTATCAGAGACCTTGATAAGGACGAGCGAAGGGAGTCAGTGGGGAGTGAGGTCCTGATCCCCAACCCCAGAAAGACCAGCTTCTTGATCAGGCCAGCCTCTGACAGCATGTCCTCCATCAGCGGCTCCACAAGCCCTTCTTTACATACCTCAGAGGAGTCGGATGAATTAGGCTCCCTGCAGGGGGACATGCCCATGATGCCGCCTGCCGGAGGCCGGAGAATGTCAATGGCAAGTAAAGAGATGAGATTGTTTCATGTGTCTGAATCAAATTCCACACTAGTCTATAATGTCGGCTGCAGACATTTATTGTTCATAGGCAAAGTTACAACGCTCAGGTTATACCTGACAATACACCTAGTCAAAAATAGAAATATTTTATATTTATCAATTTGAGATAGAATTTTTGATTGGCATATGACATTTAAGCACAAATTTGAATAATTCAAAATATATTAAAATGCAAGACTAGATTCTATATTATATATATTTTACAGATCATAACTAATCTTCATAAGGACACATAAATACCGAGTCAATGAATCAAGTCTGCACACTAATTACTAATTCATGTTCAAATTGTTGTGCAATGGACTTAACGGAAAATAGCATTGAACATATCTGTTTAACATTTAGCATATGTTTAAGGGGCGTCGGAGACAACTGTGGAGATTTGGAAATACTTGGCATTTATCTCTCAAACAATGGTGTGTTATTTTTAACATCCCTTTAACATGTCAAAAATGTTGACTGAACACTTGAATGTTATGTTCTGTTAATAAATCAATTCATCTGCACCTATAAATGCTCTTACAAATGTGTTGTCTTTTGTTTTCTTCATGACACCTGCCGGACTACATAGATTTCATATTTAGTTTTATATCTTAAAAAATCATTACAGTACTACCTCACAAAAAAAGGGCGTGTCACCTAAACCATGATGACATGCATTCGCATCAATAAAGGCTTTACAGATTAATTTACATATTTGCAGACTGTGATCTTCTCCAATAAACTAAATTTGAAATTAATGGATGGAAGGGATTAATTCATCATTCTTTATGTTGTTCCTAATGGCATGAAAGTATGCCTTTAGGTTAACAGAAATGTGTTTGTGCACTTGAAGAATGTTAGGTCCACTGCTGAAACAAATGACATTGGACAAATACTGAAAGATGCTTGCTTCACTGAATTCCAGGTGTATAATGTGTGTTTTATGTCTCGTTGTCTTTCTCAGAGTATGTTTCTGGATATCTCCTCTATCATGAAGAAGTGAAGAGACAAGGGCTAACATCATGTCCATAGGAGCTGTGTTCCACAGCCCAGCTGGGTCACAAACAGGGGAGAAACTGTATCAGTGATCCAGCCATAAACACTGATCCACCCCTCAAGTCAGTCCAGCAGTCAGCCATGATGAGACAGCCAAAGCCCAGTATGTTTTGGGTTTGAAGCACCTTAGAATGCCTACGTGTGGGCACTAACAAGAACGGATTGTATCTTTTTAAAAATGTGGACATCATTCCATGGGTTTGCTGAATTTTTAAGATTGTGCCGAAAAAACCCTGGATTATGGAGCATTCTCCTCAGAGGATCTGTTTGCTTCTCTAACATGGACTTTATAAGCTTAAAATACATTTTCTATGTCAAAGACTTGATTAGAATATGTGTGTATCTATGTATAGTCATTTATATACAGTAATTTCAAGGGAAATTATGATACTTCATATAATATTCAGATTAAATGCTTCTTAACAAAACAGCAACAATTTTTCAACAGATATTTCATCAAAATCAACACGCCAACACCAAACCATAGAATTCTCATGCTTTTTGTTTTATTTCTGTTTTCATTTCTTTAAAACCTTTTTCATATCAAATAAACAAAACATGACATGTTGCACAATATTTACAAAGAAAATCTAAGCAAAACAGGCCATTTGAACATTCAAAGATAAAAAAGGAAATCATAAATGCTGAATCTGCATATAACAGTCAGGTTGCAGGTACTCAAAAAAAGAACACGTGAAAAATGGCTCACCAAAATCTACAAATACAATGATTTAACCACTGTAAAAAGTTAGAAACAACGCCACAGAAACTTTCTACGTGTCTATCATACAGTCCTTACCCATAAAAAGAGGTATGCTGAATCATCCAGGTAGATAAGTGTTAAAAGTCTGTTCAGCGGAGGTTTAAAAACACCAAAATCACAATCTGAGATTCAAGTGGCCCCAACACATTCTGTAAACAGATTTGATTAAATAAGTACTACCACCATGTACTGTGATTGCAAATTGAAGGCATTAGATCGCTAAACACTAACATCCGTGAGGGAAAACTCCTCCATGATAGCCACTGCTCAAGATTTAAACAATCACTGCTGGGCCTAGATTAGCGCTGCATTCAGAGATGTTGGAAAGTTGGAAACTCAAGCATTCTATTAAGAAAAAGGCAATCTCTAGCTATTCAGTTGACTAGACTAGTAAGTCGACATGACTAATCTGATGATTTTCCTCCAGTCAACTGATGAACTCAGCTTTAACATGGGGAAGGCAGCACCTGCTGGTTTGAAAACATGCAGCCTCTCGGTGCTCACAACACCCGTCAGAAACACAATATGGCCCTAACCACATACATCATTTCCAGAATGCAATTCATGGACCATACCAGTGGTTTTTGCAGTACTTACATTACTGTTGCTGACCATTTTCCAAACAGTAGGTTTTACAACTGGTAACGCAGTTGTAAGTGAAGACCGATCTAAGAATACTGCATTGCATTGCCACACAACAGTAATGTTATTCCGTTGACATTAAAAGCATGTGAAGAATGACCTAACTCAAGCAAGTTTCAAGTCAAGAATTTGCTGCCATAGGACTAAAACAAAAGAAAAGAAAAAAACATTGGTGTGATCAATTCAATTCTATTATTACCATTTTGAATTTAAAATTGCACTGGTGTATCATATGGTCACTGCTAACTAGACAACTAATACTGCTAGATACCTCATATGGATGCTATTGCATGTATATTGAAGAGGAAAAAGGTCATAATTTCAATATTAATGTTCCAAGATTCACCTTTTACCAAAACTCCTGACTTTTTCCTCAAAATGATTACAAGTGACCATTCCTCAAATTTCACATCGTCTTGTTCCATAAATGAGGAATATTGTACTTCAGAAAGATGCAGAGCAACCAACATCATATTAAAATTTTTCACATCTCTGATGTGTAGCGTTCCATTAAAACAACAGCATGTGTTTCATTTGCATTTCTGCATAAGGAGGAAAGGGAGGGAACAGGATTTCCATTTCAAGTCAAAAGTCAAAATGAGGCAAAGAATCATTCAATGGCGTTTATTCATCTGTGTTATGCACAAAGCACATATGCAAATGAATGTTTTGATGTCACATTTTCATCAGTCTTGACATTTTTGCACAGTTTTGTGTAGCATGGATTAAACGCTATAAAATGATATGCTTTATTCAAGTGTAGCTTCCTTTGTTTTTGAAGCTTAATTACAGAAATGCAATACATTTTAAAAAGCTGCTGCTCTTTTATGGTATATTCCAAGGGGACACTTGGAAGAGCCCTTGGCTTTTCCATATGGAGACGCACAGTGGCAATATTGAAAAATAAATATGACATTATGGAACAAATAAAAATAATAATAAATATATACAAATTATATAATGTAGCCATGAAAATTTAAAATAATGCAAGACATTTCTAAAGCTTATCTGATTATTTTCAAATCTTATTTCTTTTCAAAACAATTTATTATAGGTTAGAGTTATTCATTTGTTGCTGTAATTATCACAGTTTCATGGGTATATTTCATATTCTTCCTGATTATATATTGATATTATGATTTATTTACTGTGTTCCATAACATTTTATTTATTTCATAAATATTGAACCCTTTGGCTCTCCACATTTGCAGAGGGGGAGATGGACATTGTTGAGTTCCCTACTCCTTCTCTTTCCCTCTTGAGGCTTCATCTCAGACAAATACGACAGGGGTCAGAAGGGGCCACGTCCATGTTTTATGACGCTGGTGCAGCACAGTTTCTTGAAGCTGCAGTGTACCTTCTATTGAATAAAATCCTTTGATCCTTCACTGGTTAGTTTGGCCTCTGTAACCTCTAAGGCAAGAAATTGAAGCTGCCCTTGTCAGATTCCTATTTTTCTCCTAAAGTCATCAACACCTTTTAACTTAAGTATATATAAAAAAAAAAAATAGCTTCAACAGTTTGTCTATTCAAATTAAGTCTCAGGTCTTAATCATATCTTTACAAAACAAGAAGAACAGGTAATACACAAAATTGTAAACACACTCACTCCCCTTTAAGTTAAAGTATTACAACTTAAGTAAATACATTTGTGACTTGTAAATCAAGACTTATTTTTTTACAAAATTGTCAACAATAACAAAATACAACCATCACCAAATCCATTCTAAGAAAGGATGCAACCTACATTTTACATCTATGCCCCCCCCCCCCCCCCCCACACACAACCCCATCGCCCCACCCCCAACAAGATTCCAAATAAATAAATTCACAAGTTCACTTTAAGAAATTAAAGTAAAGTCTATGGAAATCAGCTGAGCAGTGTTCTTCATGTACTCTGAGCATTTAGTACATTCTAATTAGATTATCATTGGCTAACACGGTGTCAAAACTAGCATGGTCAAGCTGCCATTATCTACTGATCCACCTGGTTTTAAATATTCCACTTCTGTTCAAAACTATTGGTTTTACTTTTTTTCAAAACAATTTATTATAGGTTAGAGTTATTCATTTGTTGCTGTAATTATCACAGTTTCATGGGTATATTTCATATTCTTCCTGATTATATATTGATATTATGATTTATTTACTGTGTTCCATAACATTTTATTTATTTCATAAATATTGAACCCTTTGGCTCTCCACATTTGCAGAGGGGGAGATGGACATTGTTGAGTTCCCTACTCCTTCTCTTTCCCTCTTGAGGCTTCATCTCAGACAAATACGACAGGGGTCAGAAGGGGCCACGTCCATGTTTTATGACGCTGGTGCAGCACAGTTTCTTGAAGCTGCAGTGTACCTTCTATTGAATAAAATCCTTTGATCCTTCACTGGTTAGTTTGGCCTCTGTAACCTCTAAGGCAAGAAATTGAAGCTGCCCTTGTCAGATTCCTATTTTTCTCCTAAAGTCATCAACACCTTTTAACTTAAGTATATATAAAAAAAAAAAATAGCTTCAACAGTTTGTCTATTCAAATTAAGTCTCAGGTCTTAATCATATCTTTACAAAACAAGAAGAACAGGTAATACACAAAATTGTAAACACACTCACTCCCCTTTAAGTTAAAGTATTACAACTTAAGTAAATACATTTGTGACTTGTAAATCAAGACTTATTTTTTTACGAAATTGTCAACAATAACAAAATACAACCATCACCAAATCCATTCTAAGAAAGGATGCAACCTACATTTTACATCTATGCCCCCCCCCCCCCCCCACCCCCCCACAACCCCATCGCCCCACCCCCAACAAGATTCCAAATAAATAAATTCACAAGTTCACTTTAAGAAATTAAAGTAAAGTCTATGGAAATCAGCTGAGCAGTGTTCTTCATGTACTCTGAGCATTTAGTACATTCTAATTAGATTATCATTGGCTAACACGGTGTCAAAACTAGCATGGTCAAGCTGCCATTATCTACTGATCCACCTGGTTTTAAATATTCCACTTCTGTTCAAAACTATTGGTTTTACTTTTTTCAAAACCGCACAGCCAAATAGCAGTTTGAATTTCTAGTTCGACCTTTCTGTGCTAAAAGTGACTTCACCCTAACCCTGATTGACAAAAGAAGCCCAAACACATCCAGTATTCAAATGCTGTGCACATGCTCCATCCTGAAGCTGGAAGTGCAGCAGCAGAGTTTTGGGCAGCAACAAAGCAGACAGCAGCAGCACTCACCCCTGCCACGTGCCTCACCATCGACTTTTCAACAGCAGATGAATTTGGCATCTCCCTAAATCAATAATGTGCCAGCGTGTTTGTTTGGAGCTTTGAACTTTGTACCATACACGATTAGGGATACTGATTTGTAAGTGGGTACTGATCATTTTCCATAGTGTTTGAACAAATTTACATATGATTAGTGAATTTGAAAATGTAGGTGTCTTACACCATCATACTGTACCAAATACTTTTAGTAGGGATATTTGTCTTATCTATGATACAAGAACAGCGTGGCTAAATACATGATTGCCATAAGTACAAACATTAAATTCTTACTACTTTTAAGACAATAAAAAAATGGATCAAAAAGAGCACTTATGATTTGTTTAAGCTGTGGTTTAAATGACCAAACCAGTATGTTTAAAATTTAGCCCATTTAAAATGGGTCATGTACACTTTACATTACTACCTTCCATTTTCCAAAGCATAACATAGTGTTTTAGATTTTTGGGTATGTTTTTTCTGCCTTCCCGGCAGCTGGTTTCCATTCATTTCACCCTGCAATAATATAAAATATAAAATATATAGTATACAGTGTCTTCAGAAAGTATTCAGACACTTTAATGTGTTGTAGATTTAATTGTAAATGGATAAAATTGCCATTTTCGCCTCAATCTAGACTCAACAATGACAAAGTGAAAACATGTTTTTAGAATTTTTTTGCAAATTTATTTCAAGTCAAACACTGAAATCTCATTTAGTCATTTAGTATTTGGACCCTTCATTAAGTTCTTTGTAGAAGCCCCTTTGGCAGCAGTTACAGCCTCCAGTCTTCTTGAGTGAGTCTCTACAAGCTTTGTAAAACTGGAGTCGGACAGTTGAATTCTTTTTTAGTCAGACTGGATGGGAAGTGTCTGAACTGCCATCTTCAGGTCTTTCCACAGATGTTCTATGGGGTTTAAGTCTGGGCCTTGGCTGGGCCACTCAAGGACAGTGGGAGACTTGTCCCAAAGCCACTCCAGTGTCTTCTTGGCTTTATGCTTCAGGTCATTGTCGTGCTGAAAGGTGAAACATCGCACCAGCCTCAGGTCGCCAGCACTTGGAGCAGGTTTTCTTCAAGGACCTCTCTGTATTTTGATGCATTCATCCTTACCTCAATTCTGACCAGTGGACCTCTGAAGCTCTGTTAGAGTGATTGTTGGGTTCTTGGTAACCTCCCTGATCAAGGCCCTTCTTACCTGGTTACTCAGTTTGGTGGGACGGCCAACTCTAGGAAGAGTCCAGGTGGTTCCAAACTTCTTCCATTTCACACTCACTGAGGCCACTGTGCTCCTGGGAACACTCAAAGCTTTAGAACTGGTTTTATACCTTTGTCCTGATCTACGTCTCGCCACAGTTTTATCTCGGAGGTCTACAGAGAGTTCCTTGGACTTCTTGGTTTGGTTTTTGTCCTGATTTGCGGTGAGAATTGAGGAACCTTATATACACTGGTGTCTGCCTTTCTAAGATGTGTCCAGTCAATTCAAATGACTACAGGTTGACTCCAATCAAGTTCTAGACACATCTCAAGGATAATTAATGCAAACAGGAAGCACCTGACCACAATTTGGAGCCACAGCAAAGGGTCTGAATACATCAGAGAGATTACAGTTTTTGATTTTTAATAAATTTGCAAAAAATTCTAAAAACATGTTTTTACTTTGTCAATCTGGGTTGTTGAGTCTAGATTGATTCGGAAATGGCAATTTTATCCATTTACCATTAAATCTACTACACATTAAAGTGTCTGAATACTTTCTGAGCCACAGTTAATCAAATAGGAGAGTTCACTTCTTTCATATACTTTATTTCTGATATTTTATTTAATTCATTCTCCATTTTATGTAGACTTTTTCAGTCAACCTTCTGTTACACTTTCAGGTAACACTTTATCTAACAGGACCTGTAGTTTCCATATAATGAATATGAAATAAAAAATATAAAATGAAAATATAATTTCCGAGAAAGTTAAATTGAGAGGACCTTGTAATTCGGTACTAAATGTGCGGAAATAGAGAGAATGTTCAAAGACAGTACACATAGTAAATGCCCAGTTATTTATCTGAATTTTTAGGAGAGCAGGGAAACTATGTACAGCTATATTAACATAGATTGATGAAGTCTATAAGCAATTTTTAATTTCCAGAGGTATTTCCTTGATGGACCAGTTAAAATCTTAATGACTGGAAAATGATAGATCAATGTAAATGTAATCTTGTAAATCGACTTGTCAGAAATTCTCTATACTTGTTGAACTGTATGCTTAACTGTAAATTACAACTACACAGATGGACAGAAATTTACATTTTTTTTTTTTACATTGATAAGAAAAAGGGTTATGCTACCAATGAATTTAAACTAAAAGAAAGTGTACCAAGTGCACTCCATTTTCAGTGTAACTACTACCAAATTACATAGTTCTTTCCAGGAACCTTCCAGGAAATTCTTGGTAAACTCAGAACCTGTAAAATAAAGCATCATCCAATCTGAATATCACGTATGTAACTCGGACAGTAACAAAAGCAGAAATTATGTAATGATCAAGCTTAAGCAAATTTCATCTTCTCTTCATGTTGATTTTCATACCAAACAGAAATAAATGAAATAAACTGAAAACCACTGCCACATGCTTTGGAAAATGTTCAGCAGAATTGTAAAATGGCACTGGTATGGTCCTTTAATCTATTTGGATATGCGTCTGCTCATATTCAGTGCCAGGTTTCACCTCTTGGAGGTGTTGGGCAGTGCTTCAATTTTGTAATGCTCTATCTCTTAGCACAGATATGAAAAAAGGCAGAAGAAAAAATGTGTAGAAACCTCCAACTGAGTACAAGAAAAAGTAAAAGTGAAGTTTTTCAAATGAAACTTTGCATAAAGAAAATTCATTTGAGCATTTTATCTAATTTAAAATTTTACTAATACACACCTTTGGTAACATTTTACTTTAAAGTCCTGTGTCACTCAAGAATTACTGGATCACTTGGAATGTTAAATCCTAACACAAAAGGTGAGTTGGTTGATAATGTACGATGTATCGAATAATTTAAAGCATTAGTCCAAACTTACTTGGAAATATATTTTTGTTTTCCTTCTTGGGGGGGGGGGTTAAGCACAGAAATGGAATCTGGACATGTTAGCCTAGCTTTGCAAAAAGAGTGGAAGCAGGGGCAATCAGCTAGTCTGGCGCTGAAAAATTATGTCTAACAACACCTCTAAAGCTGATAAATTAACACGTTTTATTTCCTTTGTTTAACCTGTACACAAACAGAAACCTAAAAACGACAAGAGTTACATATTACAACTTTTTTGTGGCGAACAAAAGCTGGATGCAGTGTCTGTGCACAGCTTTCTGAAGTCTTGTGACATATTCACACCATACCATAATTATACGTAGCAGAAGAACATCTACATCTCCTCTTGGTGAAAAGAAACAAGGTACTGTAAACAGAACAGATGCAAAATGGCTGCAAAGCCACCATAAATGCAAGTTACATCCACTAAATAAATAAAATTCAACATTAACACTGATACAATTGATGTAGCTAACTTGAAAGGACCCATGTACAGTGTAGATCTGGGTTCCATAGCTAACAAATCACTACAAACACGGAACACAAAAAAAGTAGCTCATTCAAGGTAGCTAAAATGCATTACTACGAGGCTAACAGTCGGGATAACCATCTTGGAGTCATGCCTAACCACAACTGTTGTTTTTCCCATCTATTCTTCCAGTCTGCTGACATGCGTGAATGCTGCATTATCGTCAAAGTGAGGCCCAGAACCTGGACCGACTGTATCTGGTAGCTTGTGCTACAGACAGAAGTGCTATGAGGATGGAGAAACCTTTCTTTGTTGGGAAACGCTGTATATCCAGCAGTCTTCCAAAAATCACAAATTATTACATATCTATCCATATTTGGGTTAAACAAACTATGTGTGTCTGCCTTGAACTTATTGACAGCACCAGACTAGCTGTGGCCACCTGTTTCCAGTCATTATGCTAAGCTCAGCTAACCACGTTCTGATTCACAGACATGAGGTTTTTCTTCTCATCTCACCCTCAGAAAGAAAGCAAATAAACGTGTTTAACCATTCCTTTAGTCAACCAGATGTGACAGATGTTGAAAATTAAAACTGACGTGGAGGACAAATAAGAGTTATATCTACCAAAGTAATTATCAAGATTAGACAGGACTCTAAAGTAAAGTGCATGTACATGTTAACAGGAACATTACTGAACATTCTGTGGAATTCCTGAGTTTAACCTCCCGTGATGCACGAGAGAGCTGGGGAAGCTGACAGGAAGAAAAAGTCAGGATGATAGAGAGAGAAGGAGAGAGAAAGCTGCCAGTGCTTTTGTTTTATACCAGTCCAAAAATGCCTGTTTAACAGTATTGCTGATAAGATAACGCTCGTGTCATCCATTACAACAAAAGAAAAAATACTTCAAGAGACAAGACAAGTGTGTCATAGACCAGACCGTTCGCCATCGGACTCTAAGTAAAGTCATGTCTTTTTTGTTCCTCTGTCGTGCATTTCTCAGTCATTTCCTGACAGAAATCCACCGTTACAGTGGGGCTACATATCTCCTCAGTGGATCCATGCACCAGCGGACACTCAGAAACTCTCCCGTTCTCCTGGCCGAGACCCGACACCTCCACCCCACACTGCCTATCCTCGCCCCCCTGATTGAGACCCACATCAGAAAGAAATTCTGCCTCACTTTGTTGTGACATAGGTGACCTGGGCTGGGATAGGACGTCGTCAGAAGAAGGCGACGGTGGTATGGATGTGAGGTCGATGCTAGCGGAGACAGGAGGCGGCTGGCTGCCCTGCACCTCCCTACACACTTGCTGGGAGAGGAAAGAGAGGTTCTGCCACAGCTCAGACATACAAACCTTCAGCTGGTTGCGCTCGCTCAGCAGCTTCTCCTTCTCACACACCTGAGTTCATAAGACAAAGTACCATCAGGTCAGCATGGTGGAAATACTGTACACTCCTCAGTCAGCACTTTGTCAGGTATACCTAGACTGTCTTCACCATAAAGCAACAGCATCTGCATTTGTTCAAGAGCCAAATACAGTCTATGTTTGCTTGTGTTCAGAGCAACATTAGCACTGCGTATATGAGGCCACTGTGTTGACGCAGTAAAATCCTCTCTCAGAGTATTATAAACATCTGCCCAGTGATTTGGTACCTGAGAGGCCTTTAAACCCAAGGATCTGTTTCTCGAACTGGACTTCCTGGATTATTTCATGTTTCACTGGTACCTGAAGCAACAGACCCCCACCAACACAACCCATTATGCTTTTTGAATGCAGGGAGGTTTTCTGTCTGAGTGCCCCCTTAATATTTAACAAGCAACCTCTACTGGCTGCGTGAATTATGACTCTTGGCTGGAAACTGTAGAGATTGGTGCCCACTGTTTATTTCCTCTTTCCTACTAATAGTCAATTTTGATTTCTTTTAACCATTATCACAGTTGTTCCTTAATCTTAACTAAGTAGTTCTTCTAACAGTAACAACAAAGGATCTCCAACCTTTGTAATTAGTTGTAGTTTGTCAGAGTAGTTATTTTAACCCAAACCATCATCTTTCACCAGCCCTAACCACTACATAAATCTCTACCATTGCAATGGCAGATAACGGTCGTATCAATCGTTTTTCTTATGGACCCTGCTGACTGGGCCATCAGATCCAAAACTGCTAATTTGGATTGTTTTGAAAGGATTGTTTTGAAAGGGAATGAGAAATTACATTTTGTTGTACATTTTTGAGTGTGAGTGTACTTATCTATATGTGTGTGTTTGTTATTTGATCGCACCAGTTTGTGGATCTCGCTCTCCAGGTTCTGGATGCAGTCCAGCTTCCTCTTGCGACAGCGCTGGGCAGCGATGCGGTTTTTGCTGCGGCGGCGAATGTCGTGAATGAACTCCAGCTGCTCTGAGCTCAGCTTGTGCATCTTGATGAGGATCTGGAAGTCATTGCGTGGCAGGTTGGTGATCTGGTCTACGGGGAAGGGCAGCTTTACCTAAAAGGACCACCGAGTTTTATTTCATTTTATTGGATGATTTTTTACTCAATATCAAAATGTTCCACAGTTATGTCACATGATGACAGATGAACCAACTCCATTACTATGAGATGTGGTCCAAAGCTAGTAAGTGGACCTTGTATTAAGGTTATTTTGTCAAAGTACTGTTTTTCAGGCCAAGAATGAACTTTCACAATAAAAAACTATATGAAGATTTCCAGGGTTAATTTCCACTGAGGAAGGGGAGAAATGTCCCACTCACTTTACAAAATCCGACTTTTTTGGTCAGGGTTTCATCTCCCAGGCCACACACAGCCATCAGCCACAACATCAAAAGCAGATACCGGTTTTAATGTTTTGGCTGATCGGTGTATAGGTTGCACTAACCCTTTGAAAGGTGGAGCTTGAAGTGGCAATTTGCAGGCTGACAGACACATCTACAGACACTACTCTGGGCTGAAAGAGCACTGCCGCCACCTCTACATGTTTGTCATGAAATAAATCTTTTGATCACAGCTGACAATGTGTAATTATATTATTACACTGTAATATAATATCATACACATACATTACGACTGAGCATGAACCAAAGATAAGAGGACAGTGCTCTTTGTTATAAAGATGCAAATACATTAAATTAAATTACATTAAATATCTTATTTTAATGTAATTCTAAGTAGGTTGGAGGATCAATAATACCACGGTCTACATGGCATTTCTAAGAAACACTTCTATTATTGAAAGCACAATAACTGGTTCCATCATGAAGTCATAATGTGTTTGATATAAATGTAAACACTATACTTACACTATTGGTCAAAAGTTTTAGAAGACCTCCATTTTTCCAGTTTTTATTGAAATTTCAGCAGTTCAAGACCAATGAACAGTTTTCAATGGTACAAAGATCAGTGGTAAACTGCCCAAGGTAAAGAAAAAAGTTTAGCTCATCAAGAACTGAGAAATCATGTAAATTTTATAGAAAACAGGCTTTTTTCATTTATTAAGAAATCCGTTCACTTCCATCTTTCCTGAAGCAATGGAAGTAAATGAAACAAACAATTCCTACAGGTGTTCCAAATTTGTTGATGACTTAGAAACCCTCTGTCTGTGCAAAGGCAGTGTTGGAACAAACTGTGTTTCTACACCCTCTGATGCATTATTAGGACAATACTGTACTGCAGGAAGTAGTTACTGGTGTCAGAATGGTGACAGAAAGACAAGTAACAGAGGAAGATAGACTGGTTGGTCAGTGGTTCATCCTACAGCAAGATAATGACCCAGAACATCAGAAGAACCAGAACCAGACGGTGGCTTCAGATGATGGAAGACCAGCACAGTCTCCAGACCCAAATCCCCTTGGAGCTGGTTTGGGATGAACTGGGCAGAAGGTGAAAGCAAAGCAACCTGCAGGTGCAACACATTGAACTTCTGCAACAGCGGTAAGACGAACTTTCTGAACAAAATGTGATTCCCACTGTAGAAAGAACGTCGGAAGTGTTTTCAGCTGCTGAATGAATCAAAAGATCAAATTTAGTTCAACAAGAAGATTCAATGATTTCTTGTTTTTAAAATCTCCAAATTTTAATTTTTTCTATGGTTTAAATTAATAAAAAACTGAGACATTGAACAATGTCCATTTAAATAACAGCTGAAAAATGGAGCTTTTCTCAAACTTTTGACTGGTGTGTACTTCTGTACTTTTGCAGAAGGAGGAAGTAGCATTTGGAATGAAGGATTTTCATTTGCAATGGAGTAACTTTTACATATTAATTTTTCTTAAATACAGCTTCTGACTACTTTTTAAACTGACATCCATTAACATGGGCAGCATTCCACATTAGTTCCTAATTGCCAGATGGAGAGAAATGTGGTGTAAAATCCAATAGGTGTCAGTATTAAGCTGTTTATTAATCCCAGCAGCTCTGACACAAAGAGAACACAGGATGGGCTCTTTGTTTGACAATCAGTAGCTAATTTTGGTCTCAGTTGTACAAAATTTGAAATGTGTATGAACACATTTCTTTCTTACTTGCTATTTCTTTCTTTTTTGATATGTATTCATTTGAATTTAACTGGTGTTTGTTTAATGGGTTGTGTATTAATTGTATATCCTTTTTTCTGGCTTATGCATTGACTTAAGTAAAAATTTATTGATATTTTAAATAATTTTGTATATATCCATTAATTAATGTTTCTTTATTATCTCACTTACTTCACAGTTTGCCTGGTCAATGAATTGTGTGTAAGAATGTAGGTATCCTATATTTTATTCACTGTGTTAAATCCTAAACTGTAGCTCACTTTTTAAATATTGTCCATTTAATCAACCAAAGCACAGATGAGTGAATCCTGTGTGTGTTGACCATTCTTACTCTGAGGTCCCACCATGAGAACAGTCTGCTGTTTTCTTCATACCAGCAGTGTTCAGCACAGAGTGCCAGTATACAGCAATGGAAACATTCACAGAGTAAAGAGAATGTGTGAGTGTGTGTATGTGCATGTTTGTGTGTGTGTGTGTGTGTGTGTGTGTGTGTGTGTGTGTGTGTGTGTGTGTGTGTGTGTGTGTGTGTGTGTGTGTGTGTAAGTGCCGCCTGTCCTTTACTCTATAGACATCTATATATAGCTTCATGACTCTCAGCAGTCACATAATAAGGTTGGAATGACAAAGTGAGCCTTGGATGGTCATAAATCCCCTAACCAATCGCTCTGTCTCTCTCTGGTGTTCTGCTTTCCATTTTTAACACGGTGTGTATCCTTTGAGATGCTCATTCCACCACCTCTGGTGTTATAACAAAAATGTGTTTAAGGTGTTCACATCAACATTTGCAATGACATAAACTCAAAAGAATAATTATAATATACTAAATGTAAAATAAAGAGCAGAGCATGTTGACTGTTGTTAAATCTCGACCCTAACAAGTCCAGGATTATCATGAAGTCTGAACCTACAGTGCACCCAAACCTGCAGAAGAGGATTCAAGTCACATGATGCAACTTCATTTGGGTTCTGAGATCAAGCTATGGTTACAACGACATTAATAAAAGTCACACCACAGCCGACCCGTGTTCTGGCCACATGGGTTGAACGTGGAGGAAAGAGGAAAGAGTGAAAAGAATATTTGGGAGCCGCAGGAGTAGTTCAACACTGACAGCATTCAATGTGTTGATCTATCCCCATCACAGCTTTCTCTACCAACTTAGCTAGCACTAATGTTTAGACCAAGCATTATGTCAGTATGCTAGCACAATATTTTGCAGCAGTTCAAGAAGGCTTCAGTTAATAGCACTACTTTCAGTTTTATAATCGTTCTATATTCTGTTAATAAACAATATATAATTTTTAATCCACTAATATTAAAAGTATTGTGTGTGATGTATAAGGGAATCAGGGGCCTGTCTAATGAAGCAGGATTAGTTAGCCAGGTTACTTTGGGTATAACCCTGGCTTTCCGGTCTCACAAGGTTCCGTTGCCTTGGTAACTGTCAAAGAGTAGTTTTTTCTCAAGCTTTTGGATCAAAACATATGAAAAACTTAAAGGAAAACCTGAATCACCTTTTCAATAGAATCCCAGTCCACATTATAGTGATAAAAAATAAAGAGCACAAACTCAGACTTTGCTTAACATGTCAGTCTACTATGTTGGGGAGATATTTTACGTTTGCACTGCACGCAGCATGCCGGGCTTTTCACATATAAGTAGGTAGGTTGAAGTAGTGTCAATTCTAAATGAATTTACAGTTTTGTGACTTTGTCTTTCTTGGCTACTTGAACATACAAATCTCAGCTGTATATTAACATATATATATAAATTATTTTGACAATAATTTGTAGTTTTATACTTTAAAGTTACAGTTTTATTAGTATTGGATTACTTTGTTTGATTATAATTGTTATTATTATTAATAGGCATCTTATACCTAACTGTTCCTTTTTCTGCAATGAGCTAATTTCCCAGCTGGGATCAACAGTTGACAGTTGATAGATGATTAAGGAACTATTCAGGAATTGCAACCCCAAAATGCTAATTTTGTAAATAGTTACTACTACTCAAATAATACTTAAATAAGGAGGGTGGGGGGGCTGCAAAATGCAAAGTTGAGTGGAGAGGGGGGTCTTGACAGGCTGGCCTACTTGAAGCAGGCAGATCCGGGGTCAGGAGTAGCAGATGGTGGAGGGAACGCGGACAGGACACCTTCCACCTGCCTACAGGGGACCCTAGTGTGTGTGTGTGTACACTCTATGGGTGAGACAACTAGGTCGGCGCAAAGAAGTGGGACACACTACACACACATACACAAACATATGTACAAAAGCATACATATACAGAGTGATAAGGTGTAACAGTATGGTGTGTGTTACGGTACAATGTCAGTAGGGGACACAGGTTACACACAGCTTTGCACAGGTAAATAGATGTGGCCTGGGAGGTGATGTCACATCACCCTGCTTTGGGATTGTAAAGTATTTGGTGGGCACCATCAAGTAGCCTATAGTTTGAAAAAAAAGAGCCCTGTGACCATGGTTTATTATGGTTTTATGCATTTGCATCACCAGTCTCTATGAAACATATACTGTATTGCTTGCAATATAAGAGGAGGGAGAGATGGCCGTCTCTCATTCCTACAATCGCTCAGAGTTTGATGGCAGCTGTGAAGCATTCACCAGTTTACCAGGAACCACAAGCCGGTTCAATGTGCAGGCTACATGAACAAAATAAAAGTAGTTTATTTTTACTGGCAGCGCCTTGCTGTGAATGTGATTGTGTGTGTTACTGCATTTGACTGTCTGTACACTTGAAGCTACTGTGCTGTTATATTTCTCTGATCACATGTCAGCACCGTCTGAGGAAAAGAGACGTGCACTCTTTTGTCTTTGAAATGTTGACTGCTGCCTGTCGGGAATGTCTGGGGGTTTGTTTGAGGAATGACTTCACTTTATCCAAAGATAAACCTTCTTAATTTTCACAGCATAGATCCAACTAACACACATGTTTACCATGTCCACCATCTTAGTTTAGCATGTTAGCATGCTAATATTTTCTAAAATACCATTAAACACAAAGTAAAGCTGAGGCTGCTGGGAACGTCATTAGTTTTGCAGGTATTTGTTCATAAACCAAAGAATACAAAAGATTGAAATGACCAGAGGAAAAGTTAGAGGATCACCATAGTCGTTAGAATTGATCTTCTGGGGACATTGATTGTTTGGCAATAGATGGTAATGTCATTAAATCTATTATTCATTCAGATATTTCACTCTGCAACAAATTCATTTTATGATTTGTTGCCTGATGTACACTCATCAAGCATTTTATTAGGAACACCTATACACCTGCTTATTCATGCAAATATTTTATCAGCCAATCATGTGGCATCATTGTAATGTATTAAATCCAGCAGATACAGGTCAGGAGCTTCAGTTAATGTCCACATCAAACATCAGAATGGATAAAAATGTGATCTCAGTGACTTTGACTGTGACATGATTGTTGGTGCCAGACGGGCTGGTTTGAGTATTTCTGAAACTGCTCATCTCCTGGTATTTTCACACACAACAGTCTCGAGAGTTTTACTCAGAATGGAGCCAAAAAGAAAAAACATCCAGTGAGCAGTGGTTCTGAGGACAGAAACGCCCTGTTGATGAGAGAGGCCCAACTGGTTGGAGCTGACAGAAAAGCTATGGTAACTCAGATAACTGCTCTTTACAACTGAGCAGAAAATCCTCTCAGAATGCACAACACATCCAACCTTGAGGTTGATGGACCACAACAGCAGAACACCACAACAGGTTCCAGTCCTGTCAGCCGAGAACAGAAACCTGAGGCTGCAGTGGGTACAGGCTCACCAAAACTGGACAGCTGAAGACTGGAAAAATACCTGGTCTAATGAATCTGGATTTCTGCTGAAGCAGCAGATGATAAGGTCAGAATTTGGCGCCAATAGCATGAATCCATAGACCCAACCTGCTTTGTGTCAACAGTCCAGGCTACTGGTGGTGGTGTAATAGATTTGGGAATGTTTTCTTGGCACACTTTTGGCCCTTTAATACCAACCAGTCATGGTCTGAATGCCACAGCCTGTCTAAGTATTGTTGCTGACCATGTGCCTCCCTTTATAGCCACAGTTTACCATTTTCTAATGGCTACTTCCAGCAGGATAGTGCACCATGTCACAAAGTAAAAGTCATCTCCAACTGGTTCCATGAACATGACAATGAGTTCAGTGAACTTCATTGAACCCCCCCCAGTCACCAGATCTGAATCCAATTGAAGAACTCTTGGATGTGGTAGAACAGGAGATTGGCACATCAATGTGCATCTGACAAATCTGCAGAAAAAATGTGATGCAATCATGTTCACAGGGACCAAAATCTCAAATGAAAGTTTCCAACATCTTGCAGAATCAAGGCCACGAAGAACTGACGCTGTTGGAGAGGAAAGGGAAGAACTACCCACCATTAGTATGGTGTTCCTAATATAGTGCTTGGTGAGTGTATGTTGACATTAGTAACAAATATGTCCCCAAGTTTCATTTGATAATACGTTGCTTCTTCTATATCTCAAAAGGTCATTCATTTTAGAAGAGTAGAAAAGCTGTATTACATCAGCCTAATAGTCCACAACGACCTGATCCTAAAATATTTGTTTGTGGTGTTTACCATCATCTTCTGAAACTTGGTTTTTAACTTTCTTTTCTTTTTTATGTTGACATACACCACAATAATTTTAACAGTGAACAATTTGAAGTTCAATTCTAAGCCTGATTGTCTTTGTTTTGTAGTAATCTAACTGGCTTGTTGGACAAGACATTACATAACAAGGAAGCTGACTGGTAGCTTAAAAGCAAGATGACTTCACTTGAACACACCAAATATTATAAATATTTAGGATATAATCACATGTCATTATGAATATAAGCAGCAGACGGAACATTTGTCAAATGCCAGGACAGCAGCAATGGCTTATAGTTGGTCAACAAATACAGTAGCTCTACACAGTACATTATACATAGTGTATATTCATAGCTGTTATGAGAGCAGTAATTGAAATCAATGGACTGGGTCTGTAGTTTTGACCCTGATAAAAGGTTCTCTGGTATCAGTTCCAGCATGTCTATTTAGAATAACTGAGCACCTTACAATACATTAACCTCTGCAACACATTCCAGCACTCAGTAATCTTCACTGACTCATCCACAGGCCAGAGGCCACAACAACTCAAATCTAATAAAGCTAATATGCTCTGTGTGTGCCTGTGTGTGTGTGTGAGAGAGAGAGTGGGAGAGAGAGTGAGAGAGCTCCAGTATGAATTTAATCTCACATCTCTTCAGATATTGCATGTGCTTAGGCATCACCATGGTAACCATACCATAACTCCAAGTAGTATGTGAGGGAAGTGTTTGCGTCATTTCTCCTGAGAAGAAAACTGTCTAAGAATAGTTCCGGCTGCAAATCACCCACAGTGTGCTTGAAGAAAACCACTGATACAGGCTACTAATACAGGAATATGTGCTTTTAAAGTTTAAGCTAAAAAGAGGCCAGTTATTACTTAGAGGGGATCGATACTTCAATGTCAGCATTTAAAAGCATGACAGAGAAGGAAAAGTGAGTGTTAGAATTGGAAAATACATTCTAAAAAACCAACTTGCATAGTACATTCTGATGTGAAATTCTTATCTTTACTGCTGTCAAACAGGACTAAGAGTCTACCGCAATGCTGTGCTGTATTAGGCACAGTGGTGTTTTGAGCTAAATGTTAACATCAGCATGCTAACATGTTCATAATGATAATGCTTACATTCCGATGTTAAGCAGGCTTATTGTTTACTATGTTCACCATCTTAGTTTAGCATTTTGGCATGCTAAAAGGTCGTAGTGCAAAATAAAAAGTAAAGCTGAGGCTGTTGAGAATGTCATTAGATTTACAGGTATTTGGTCATAACTCAAATTATTGGACAAAACTTAATTTTGATTGACCTGATCATGATGCTTGATGAAAAGTCAGAGGATCACCAGAGATATTACAATTCATCCTGAGGGGGGCATGAATGTCTGAACCAAATTTTGTTTCAATCCATCTAGTAGGCACTGAGATAGATCGCAGGATAGGGGGAAACTTTGACCTGTTATGGTACTAGAGGAAGTCAGTAAACCAAAGGTGGACTGATCAATCAACCGAAAGACCCACATTGCTTTTGCTAGTAAGGTTCCCATTATGGCTTTGGGGGAACAGGAAGTGTAATGTTACCATGGAATTAACTGTGGATTACACTGAGTCCTGTTTGTGAGCCTATATTTGTTTACTCTTTGGCAAATCTACTGCATGAAAACTCATACTGACCACCTAATAGGAAAGTCTGTTTTTACTCATTTCTAAGCAGATTTGAAGATGTTTCTGAATGGACATCGCTCACAGGAAAGACATCTGTGTATTCTGAGTTGACTGAGTTATGACTCTGAGAAGAAATGGGGCGAACTTTGACCCAAATTACATTATTAGGTTCTATTCGTTAAGCTCTTTTAAAGTAAGACAATTTTAAGTAATATATTCTTCCTCCTACATTTTCAAAATTGAAAATAAAAGAAGGGAAAAAGGCACACATAAAATGATGACTGCATTTACATTTATTTGAATTTTGATTAATGTTGATTAATGTACATTGTTCTTTTTCTTTATTGTTATCTGTTCTGTCGTTCATTTACGTTCCAGTGAAGTTACTTGTAAATCACTTGTTTACCTATTTTGGATGCATTTTCAATCTGATTAAAAAAGAGAGAGAGACGTCAATCAATGCGCTGATATAGTACTAAGTGGAGGAGATGGATAGACAGAAGAAACACATCACTTAGTTCTTAGCCTGCTTGATTTTCGGGATGTAAATAGAACTTTTGACCCTCATTGCATTTTCCCCCGATTGTAACAATCCATAGACAGAAGGGAATCGACAGGGAAGTGAAGGGACAGTCAACCCTCTTCCCGCCTGATGCACTGGACCAGCACCCTCTCTGTCCTCTGGAACCTCCTGATATACAATCTAAGCACTGCTGTTACACTACATTTTACTAATTACATTTTATCGGGTCACTGATAGGCATGACATGTTTGTTGTTCTCTGTTTGTGATCCCATTCCACTCACTCTCAGCCAGGTTGCTAATGATAACATCTTTAGTGCAACTGACCCATGAAAATCTCAGGAAATTGAAGCTTATTCAGTGGTCCCATTGCGACTTGTGGTCAGTGGAGGCTGTTCAGCAAAAGTTACAGAGTTACAGAGTCTCTTGATGCTAACACAAAAAACATCCTGGTCAAGAAAGTAAAATAGAGGACCATACTAACCTCAGGATCAGAGACTCTGGAGATGCCGCTTTCACTGTCTCCCTCTGAGAAAGAGCATGATTCATCACTGGAGTTGCCACCACTGGCACCTAATCCCCGTTCACTTTTGATCTTGGTGCAACCCTGAGTGGAAACCATCTCTTCACTATGGGGGTTCCTCTGCTCCACCACCCCAGCCAGGCAGTGAGACAGTCCTGAGATGGAGCCTGAGTGTGGGGATGAGGACAAGTCAAACTGGGGCAGGCTGGAAGGTGAGCTACTACTGCCTGCATCCTCTGGGTAAGAGAATGAAGAACGGGAGCTGGAAGTCTGGGTTCGGGGCTCATAAGGAGGAGGAGAGTGGGCTGATGTCTTGATGGGAACAGTGCAGCTGGTGGTGAGGCATGACCGACCAGAGGAAAGAGGTTCTATCTGCATCAGGGTTGAGACTTTTTCTCTGAATTTCTCATCCATGTAAGAATGGGCCAACATTTGTCGCTCACCAGCTGCTGAAGAGAAAATGACACTGCGTCTGTCTAGCTCCCCTTCATGTTTAGAGGACGTGGCTTTGGACACTGGCCTTTCCATGTTATCACCAATGCCAGTCAGCGCTGCTGGTATTACATCCGCAATGCTGGTCTTGAGGTCTACTTGACCGAAAGATTCCCTCTTATCCCTCTGCCTGTCTTTGACCAGTTCCCTGTAGTGGTTGAGAGACAGTCTGTTGGTGAGTAGCTGCTGGATGGTGGTGCTGGGCATGTCGCTGAGATCCAGGCCACCTCTCTGGAGGTAAGAGCGCAGACAGGAAGAAGGTGAGCCTCGGCTTGGTGAGTGTTCATTTACTACTGGAACCCCTTCTACCTCTAGTTCCATCTCCAGTACTTCCTCAGTACACAACTCTGGGTTGCAACCATTGCTTTCCTCTCCTTCTTCAAACACAAAGGGTTCCTCTTTGATTCTTGAGGGTGTAAGTAGAGTTTGTGGATCAGCACTGCTGTCTGCAAGCTGTGAGCTAAAAGGGCTGATTGAGGTATGATTGGCCGAAATGGCATCATCACTGCCATGATGGTTTTCTCCATTGAGATTGTTGTCACAGATCTGGTAGTGATATTTCCTGTATTTAGGACATTGAGGAAGGTCAGCGGGAAGTGGGGTAGAGCTTGCTACATGATGCCTCTTGTCTGCAGAATCATCTGAGGATATTGCCTCAGAAAACACAGTATCCTTGGCTGTGATGTCATCATCATATTCCACCTTGCCATTACTGGCATTTTGGTCATTCTGTAGCTGTTCTTGAAGGAACCGAAAGCAAGAGTCCTCCAAATTGTGAACACCCAGGAAGTCAGCACACAGGATGACCTCATGGATATTCTCCCGGCTTAAAACCAGCTTCGCTGTGTAGGCAAACTGGAGCAGTGGAGCAAACCCCTTAGCTGTCACCTGTGGAGGAGAGTACAGAACAAATTTGAGATGAACCAATAGTATTATTGTCAGTGCCTTCAGAATCCACTTAAAAGTGAGTAAATGTTACATTGAAAAGATTCCTATTTTGTGGCGCAATAGAGCAAATTACTAAGAGGGGTAAATTGAAATGGTAAATTTAGTAATATTATGTAAATGTATATGTATATTTCCACAGCAACAATTCCACCAGTACAACAATGGTCATACTCACCGCTCTGCTGTTCTGAGTTTCTCTTTTTTAACAAGAATGAACTGTTTTCATACTAATTCCAGTCGTTTTCGTTCTTCGTTGTGCTTTTGATCAGTGTTAAGGTACCGTAAACAAAACTCCACATTTCTTGGTGTTTTTTTTTCACATTAAAAGCTTAACCATAAAGGGAAGGTAGCAAGACTTGAAAACTGAGACTTGAAACTGAAAAATCTGGCGGGAGTGTTGAGCTTCCTTCATGTCAGCTTCACATCGTTCGGGGAAAATTGAACCAAAGTGGAAAACCCAACATGACTTACTGTACTGTTGGAATTAGTGCTGTGGAAATACACATGGTTATGAAGAGCAGTGCTCAAACAGTGCCTGAATGTGTAGGAGGGAGGAGGGGCCTAAAAATGGTTGATAAGCAGCCTATACAGGAGAATGGAGCTAAGGTGCGAGTCCTTTTCCCATGCCTTCTGCAGCAGAACACTGAGGCCCTTTGTTTCACTATGGATATGGTTGGACATGGACGAGTTCACTTTGTTTTGCTTTGTTTTTGGTTTTTTTTTAGTAGTTTTAAGCCCAGACTCCTGACCCTCCTCAACTGCTCAGTCCATGGATGTCTTCACTAACCTCCCAGTGTACTCTGCTGCCTCCTGTGTGGCACCTAAGGTTACCTTTATACAGATAGAAATGCCAAACACACCGAACACTGTTGCCCCTGCAGCCCAGCCTGATGTGTGTCCAGCCTATATATATCCTACTATACATCATATAGTGCTAGTTTAAGTGTAAATCCTCCCTCACATGTGCCTCCTGTCTCCTTGAACTACCTCCCACACATGTGAATCTGTTACCACAGCAAAATGTGTTTCCAGCAACCTTGAATATCTCAAGCCCCTGCTCCACATGCTCCTGTGCCTGCACAGGGTCATACCTTTCTGCCAGCCACTCTCCCATTCTTTTTTTTTTTTTTTTTTATCACAGAACCTTTTGTGACTAACCTGGCAGCACAGCCTCCTCATGTAGTACCCTTCAGTCACCAACTACCCAACCTGATGGCTTCCTATCCTCAGCCCTAGGCTGGCGTCGTTCCTCAACAACCTGCGCAAGCTGTTGCAGGTGTCCTGCCTCTTCCTCAACCTTCACCAGCTGCTTCTCATCCTCATATGCAACAGTCTGCTGGAGACTCTCAAGGCTTCAGTGAATTTGCCATCAGAGTCAGCACTTGTGGGCATGTTTCAGTACTTGGGAAATACAGTGGGACAAGCTATCTTAGCCTGTGCTTTTCATGTTGACAACCTTTTGGGCAAGTTATCTCCTATTCAAGTTGTCAATTATGCTAGGTACGCATGCTCCATCCACCCTGGTTCTCCTTACAGGAGTTTGCCTGGTTGGAAGCTGAAGCAAAACAACAGATCTAACAACACAAGTAACACAAGTAAAACAGCAGACGAACACAGAGACATCAGCACCTGAGGGAGAGCAGACCTGCGAGGCAAAGCTATGATATTACATGGAGCTAGTAATACTCCACTTCCTTTGGTAGCTCAGAAAGGTACAGTTCCTGCCACCTTACAATCTCAAAGGAGAGCTTCAAAATCAGCCTGTCCTTACTGCATCAACCAGCCATCTTTTAAGTATCTGTCCTGACTTCTGCCAGCTTTCTCCTGGAGAAACAACAACTTGGATCCTTAGCAAATAACTGTTGCTGGTGATGTGGTCATGGCCACAGAGCATACCATTGCGACCTTGAGAAACCCTGCTGAAATGTAAGGGAAACATGTCGGTATTCTGCATGAAGTTAACCAACGAAAGGCACCTTCAGGTATTTTCTGTTGTCGTATGCACTCAAGCTTCATTTCCAAGGTTCTCCTTAAAGTAGTGTAGGTTATGCTGAGCTATAGAAGGAAACATGGAAACATATGCCATCCTTGATGATGGCTCCCAGAGAACAATGCTCCTATCCACTCATGCTTCATTCATCATGCTTCATGGGGCAGCAGAAACATTTTTCCTGAGGACTGTTAGCCATAGAAAATAAAGTTTTTAAGGAACCAAGGTTTCCTTTAATACTTTTTCTGCTTCAAATCCCCAGACGAAATTACTGATTAATGATGCCTGACTTCGCCTGGCTGAACAAAGCTATCCTGCTCAGGTTTTCCATGACTTCAAACACCTTCAGGGTCTTCCGATTCAGCTCTCTAAACAGAATCCAGCCTGTCCTGCCTATAAGGTTAGATCATCCTCACCTTCTCTGTCCCATAAAGAAGGTTCATCTTTGCCCAGGTGAAGGCCTTGCAGCCCTTCATGGTCATTTAGGCCAGGCACTCCTGGGTCCTACCCTCCTCCCTGAAGACCACCAAAACCATAACTCTTCAAATCCTGAAAAAAAATGCTGAAATCCAGATCCTATTTCTGCAAAGTTGTTCTATCTAGTCAGATCTTCTTCAGGACATGAAGAAACCCCTCAAACTGATTTTCTACACTAGAGCAATAAGTCCAAAACAAGATTAAAATCTCTCTAAAAAAAAAACTACAGCTCTGCCTGAATAAAATACCACTCACAGCTTTTCAGCTATAAAGTCTCCTAACTCCAATCCCGCAGAATGTGTTCACGCATTCACACAGCTGCATAGTTGCCCAGAGGAGTTAAATCTGTGGAAGTGAAAGGAGCCAGGAATTGGTTGATAAGAGGCCTAAATCAGGTGTTCAGCAATGAGTCCTTTTCCCAGGCCTTCTGCAGCAGAACAGTGACCTCCTCTGTTAGACAGTAATTTGATTGCATGGCCATGCGAGTTCCTTTTGTTCCTTTTTGCATGTCTGAAGTAGTTTTAAGCCTTGTTGTATGTTAATGATTTTGTAATTTAGTTGTAAGGGAATGTCTGTTTTACATATATTAATTATTATATTTCCCTTAGTTTACCCTAGCCATGTATACTTAATTGATTATGCAAAATTGAGTATTCTGCTTATGCTGATCCTGTTAGTTATACCTCACATGGCATATGTTTCGTTCCTTTTTAGTCAGATAAAACCAGTCAGCTAATAATCGAAAGTCATCTTCCTCAATATTCAGACTCTGCATTAAACTGTCGCTCAGATCCATTCATCTCCTGTGCACCTTGTGTCTGACTGCACAACCACAGTGGTGTTTATTTAACTGTCCACAATATTTTAAACATTACAGTGAAATTATCAAGACAACGGGTAAACATGAACGACGTTTTGAGTTTGCATTAACTGGGAAACCTGTGTGTGTAATGTTGTGTGTTACATTATGATCATACCTACGGGAAAACAATACAGACTGGGATTTTAAGAAAGAGGTTATGAGCTTAATGTTACCCCACAAGCAACCAACCAATCCATTTTATTCATATTCATTTTGTCACATTCCCAATTTATTCATCATATACAGTATGGCTTGTCTTCTTGCCTGGATCCTTTTGCTTGTTCCTTCTCTCCCATCATCCCTCATCTCTCCTGCTTTCTTCTTGTTCACTACAGTCAGCATGGCTATTATGTGTGTTCATACTGAATGAGTGTGTGTTGCTGTATGCATTAATACTCTATACTGCTGTGTGTGCATGTGTGTATATGAAAATGTATGTGTGTGTATACTGGGGTGGATGTAAGCCTATTTTCAGCTAGCCTCAGCAGCTGCTGCCTCCTGTGCAGAAACACATCTTTATAGGCATAGGAAGGAGCCAGGAGAAGCTCAACTCTACACTCTTGTACAAATCTAACTAATGAGCAGCAGCAGAGGGAGAGATGGCATAGGACAGAGATGGAAGTAGTCAATGAATACATTTAATTTTCGCCTTTTACTTCCCCTTAAGTAGTTTTTAGGTAAAACAAACAAACAAAAAAAACATTATTCCAGTACACAAAAAATAACCTAGAAAATGAAATTTGCCATTGCTATAACACAGTAAAATGGTGTCATTAGTCCTGAAAATACTAAATTTCACACCCAAATATTTTTAGCTCCGAGCAACTACGAGTCCAGTAATTTATGAGAGGGTGAGTGAACCGACAGCAGAAAGGATGTGGAAAATAAAGCCATGCTTCGTCTTTGGGGGATGGAGTTAGATTTGTACAGGTGGTACAATTTATTACTGCATAAGGTAGAGTCACAGAGACATATTAATCAGTATGACAGATTTAGGGCATTCTAAGGTGATGCTAGCCACTGGGATCAGGAGTTTTTCCTTGATCAGCCCCAGTGGTGAATGGAAGCGGATCAATTTGTGTCAACACTGCTGTTTCCATCCATGTGCTGCCCCTACTCTTTGAACCTTATTTATCCAAGGAAGGTCAAGTAAGCTCAGTGTCTTTGCCCAGCTTCCTCCTGCCCCTGCTTTACATGCATACTGTCCTGCTCATTTACGTTGATAGTACCACACAATCAAAGCCAATAAATGTCCACTTGATTCCCAAGAACTGAGCCTAGACACAAGGCCTGAGTCAAGCTGGGTGTTAAGTATATAGTACAGAATAACTTGGTTTTGGTAAGGTCCAATTCTGTTGTGTCAAGTCCGTGTCAATACTGTTTGTCTTATATTTGAGTAGATCCATGCAGTCTCTAGCAGCTCGGATCACATGGTGACATGTATTGTGATTTTTCTCAACTGTAGCAGATGGTTAATTGGTGGAGCATCATAATGCTGCCACCGTTACTGGTTCCTTTTTATTTGCTTCCGTTCAAGTCCACTGCATTTTTGACCAGGTATAATTAACCTCTAGACTTTTTCAGATCGGGTCTCTTTAATGAAACGTAACATATGCATGTCGGGTTCAGGTATCCTTTCCATGGATCTGTTTCATTACAGGTCCGAAAGTTTGGACCCACGAACACCTCCACTCTACTATGGGCAACTGAGGTGGGCCATTAAGTAGGCTTCAAACTATGCGCTTGTCAACGCGGGACAGCCAGTAGGCCCTTGTCAGAAGACCTAAGAGACCTACTGGCGATACAGGGATGGAGAAGGTCATAGATTTAATTTCTTCAGAACAAATAGAGTCAATATTTAAACCATGTATAAAAACAAGGTCCAGAGTATGCCCCTAATGTGTGTGGGACCAGACACGTGTTAAATAACATTAAAAGACTCAATGACATTAAGAAAATCAGCTTCAAAGCTCCTAGAGACATCATCAACGTGATTTTTAAAATCACCCACCATAATAACTCTGTCCAACCGTATGATGGAGGAAAAAAAACACATTCAGATACAAAATAGCTGTTAAAACCAGGGGGACGGTAGATTAATATGCCATAAAAGGGATTGGAACGACCAACTTTAGCTACCTGCAATTCTAAAGTGGAGAAAACTGAAAACAGTTCCTGAGGACCACAGCGAGTCCTCCACCCTGGCCCGAGGACCTCGGAATGCAAATGAAAATACAATTAGGCGGGCACAGTTCTGCCAAGTCTAGGTACTTGAAGTGAATAAATCATTCAGTATAACGGATTGCATTTTGTATAAACGATTTATTTACAATAGAGCAAGCATTCAACAGTGCCATCCTAAGGGGCACAGACCGACCGATAACAACAGCCCAGTGCAAGGAATGTGGATGGGAAGGCTTGTGCCTGATAATAGTCTGTATGGAGAAAATGCCCAGTGAGAGGGTTAATGATGGCTGAGGCCGGTGGGGGGAGCCAGCGTAAGGGGCAGCACTCTGACGAACAGCCGGAGGTGGATGTTATGGGAGGGAGTCATAAGATGTAAACAGTCAATCACGTGGGGTGGACAGGTCAGCACTGGACTGAACAAGATGCTTTGATGGGCAGCGGGTGTGTATGGAAGCATGGGGATGAAGGACGCTGCATTCCAAATTTTCGGGAAGCACCCGTGCACCAGCTCTGTTTAGGTGGAGACCATGTGCACCGAAGAGGTCACCATGTTTCCAGAAGAGGTTGAAATTATCAACAAAGTTCACGCTGTTGGTGTAACAAGCAGATGTGAGCCAGGTGTTGAGGCCATGACCATGAGTGGGGATTGGACTGGACATATAAACATTGCTGTGGGACTGCTTGATGTAAAGGAGACAGGTGAAATCTTGGAAAGCTTGGACTGCTGTCTTCTAATGTCGTTCAAACCGACATGAACAAGGACCCTGGCCATGTCAGAATAGGAATTTAAAACGCTTGGGATTTTATTGGCAATGTCTTGTACAGTAGCACCTGGGAAGCAGAGAGTGTGCGCTCTGCTGACTCTCACATCTCCGATTATCAAGTCACCAATAATGACAGTTGAGGGGGGATACAGCCCCTGCTGATGAGGGCTGTGGAAGCAGACAGCAGCTCCCACAGGAATGACTGTCGTCTCGGTATGACGGTGGTGGGATGAAGCCTGGCACTGTGACCTTCCTCGCTGGGCAGCAACTGGTCCTGGCAGGACAGCCGACTCTTTCCCTAGGGCCTCAAGACCAACAGATATGCCTTTGGATGGAGCTGCAACTTTAATTCCGCTTTGAGGCGGACGTGCAATGAAATTGGCTGGAGACCAAAGTCAGGGTTTTGACCTGGGAGATGGGAGAGCTGGGAGAGATCGCTGGCCCACTGTCAGTGGAGGGAAACCTGCAACCTGAATGTCTTTTTGCAATCATTAACCAACTCCCAGTGCTCCGGGTTTAATTGGGTGGAGCAGCTACTCAGGGATTTTGGTTTAGCCCCAAGCAGGAAGCAGTGTCGGCCCACTCTTCAGAACTGACGTAGACCCCTTTTTAGGGCTGCCAAACACGTTTATGTCCAAAAGTTTTTCAGCCTACTGGATTTTTTAGACGTGGATTCTTTCCTCCAACACAGTGATCTTCTTGCTGAGACATAGATAGCTCTCACAGCCAGAAGGCGTGGTAAATGGAGCCATGGCGTTTGCTCAGCTTAAAACCAGAAGTCCAATGGCTAAAATCCGTTATCGAGTAAAAGGTATTTTTAACAATATCTAAAAACCTGTATTGTAAAAAGCAGCTCAAAACCAGATAAAATTCAGTTAAAAAAATCTCGGTTTAAGAGAGAGCTTTCTGGCAGACACACAAAACGGAAGTACAAGATAACTCCAATACACTTGAGTTATCTTGTAGTTTATCTTCATAAAAGGCAAGTATTATATTTTTTATTAGCTTTGCAAGATGAAGGTGATGTATTATGTGAATACTCTATGACCTTCGAAATGTGGCTATTTTGAACAGATACTGCTTTTCGATGTGGTCGCACGAGTGTTATGTGAATTCGTTTCTCTGAAGCATAATGAGGCCTTTTATGTGCCTTGCTTATTGGAACTTGGGTAACAGTTTGAGAACAATGTGAATGTTATTAATTCACTTTCCAGCCCATGAATTAGACAGTTTGAATCAGGAACCCTGGTGCTCTCTTACTTAATAACAACCTGAATAACAGTTTGTCTAGGTGCAATACTGTCTCATTAGAGTGATGGTGTATATTGGACAGTTGGAAAGCAAGAGTTTGTGAAAATCTTAATGTTTCGTAAAGTGTTTGCAGGTATACTGCCATTTAATGCCGCTTACTGTATATTTTGGTCTCTCTGAATAAAATCTTAAAGGGGTAAAGTATCGCTCTTCCATGAAAGTGGGGAGGCTGGTATGGGCCAAACTCCCAAAACATTGGCTCCTGTTGGTTTTATTGCCTATTGGTTGCGTTTCCCATTATAAAACAAACCCTAACCCTAACCCATTTTTGTTAGACAGCAAGGAAGGAACAGCATGGTCAAACTTTTGTAAGACAGGCTTTTTGTAATAAATGTGTAGTCTGTGAGATAAGACTTCAGCAGGGTTACTTTCCTAGACTTTGAAAGTTTGAGTTCTCCTGTGAAATGTATGTTTTAAAATGACCTCAGATTACTCCCTGTGGAAGTGTTCTTTTTTCTGTGTTCTCATTGTGACCTTTTACCTTGTCTGGCAGGTTGATGATGGGCTCTGCTTCGCCTGGTGATGTGATGTGCCCCAGAAGGGCTTGTAGGAAGTAGCGGCTGCTAGCAGCGAGGACGGTCCTGTGTGCACGCACCTCCCTACCCTCCACCAGTACAGTCACGTCACAAAGGATGCCCTGCCGCCGCTGCTCTTCCAGGCTCAACAGCACATTGGTACAGTGGACCTTAGATTCATACACGTACATGGGCGCTGCCGCCTCACTGTCCTGCTCCTCGCCTGCCAACATCACTCCCTCTAGGACTCTGCACAGAAGAAAAACAGAAAGAAATGATACCATGTAAGCTTGCTACATAGGTACACTCTTGTAGGATAATATAAAGGCTGCCTTTTCATTGTGTTCAGTTTCTGAGAAGGATGACACTAGGAATTCTATTAGGTTCTTCTTGCATTTTCATGTCTAAAGTGAGGTAGTGTATTTCAACAATATATGGGCCATACTTAGAGAATTTGTCTGTCTGTCTTCCTCCACTTTGGATCACAGCAAGATATCACTCAAACTATTTGCTAGATTGCCATGAAATTAGGTATGGAAATTCAAGACCCCTGGTGATTGTGCTTTATTACTTGCTAACTACTGCGACAACATTTGCAGACGCTGCTGAAGCAAGACTACTGACAAGCCCTAACCAAGCAACAATGACACACACGACAAATAATGAGTGCATCTGCGAAAACTGTGAAACATAAAAAAGACCCTATGACCTGATAGAGAGCGTAAGCGTAACAATTTTTCTTGCTATTTTGATTCGTTGTTTAGAGAACATAGTAGTTGTTGAGACATTTGAGTTTGAAAAGTTTTTGAAGCATTTGTAAAATAACATAACTTCAGTTACCTCCAGTTCCAGAACCCCATTCTTTTAAAATGACCTCGTAATGCCATGCACTGTGGTAAATAATGGGAAAGGTGTAATGGTATAAAAACTGGATCACACCCAATTCTAATACCAAGCAGCTACTGAGCCATGCTCTATACCATAGAGCTGAGATTATTAGACAATTAACCAATTGGTCAAGCAACAGAAAAATTGATTGGCAACTATTTTGTGATTTGTTATGTACTAAATTTAACAAGCAAACATGCCAAACATTCTCTGGTTCCAGTGTCTCAGTAGGAGGGTTTGCTGGTTTCTTTGTCTTGATGTGATAGTAAGCTAAATATCTTTGGATTTTTGACTGCTTGTCACAAAAAGGAACTTCCGAGGTTTTAAAGACTCTGACCTTTCCTGTGGTGCCACCACAATGATAAGCTTTACATGGTTGTCCTCACATTGGTGAGTACTTTTGAAAAGAAAAGGCTTGCCACTTCTCTTTTCAATTCAATTCCTCTATGACAGTATATGAGACTTGAACAGTAGAAGGATACAGAAGGGTATACACTACAGGATTATTGAACTGAATTGTAATATGTTGTATGATGAGTGTGTAATAGTGTATATATCTATGTAGATGTGTTTATCAATTGATAGATATTAAAAAGGTACGTATAAATAGATATAAAGCAGCCCTCCACACTGATTCCAGGCAGCTCTATCCAGAGGGTTTTCATTGTGTTTCTTTTCAATGCTGTAGTACATAAAGCCCCGACACAGACAGCTGAGCATGCAGTCTGTCTGTCTCATCAGCCATGGACTCTGTGTGTGTGTGTGTGTGTGTGTGTGTGTGTGTGTGTGTGTGTGTGTGTGTGTGTGTGTGTGTGTGTGTGTGTGTGTGTGTGTGTGTGTGTGTGTGTGTGTGTGCGTCAGCAGGCATAGAGGGGGCTGCTTGCTGCTGATTCATGGCTTTTGAATAGGCAGAGCCCAGCACTGGGGGCTGCTGAAGTAGTATTCTAGCTTTTCTCCCTGTGGCCCATGGGCCAATCATCTCAGCATTGTAGATCATCTCCTGCCTACCCTCAGGAACACTTCAGGCTCAGACCTTTCTCTCCTGTTTTTTATGATGCTTGCAAATTGTTCACTACCGCCATATGCCCGGTGTACTACTCCGCTCGTATTTTTGAGCTATTGCCTACTGAAACTGAAAACATAAGAAAGGGGAAACTGCATTCAATAACATTGCTCTTTGATTCTAGTCTGCACCAACTGCACCACAATTAGGAAAACAGAAGGAGATTACATAAATTAAAAAATGGAGATGATAACCGATAGAATTAGGACTATAGTTATAGTTCGATTTCACAAAATAAGAATCGAAAAAGGCATTATACAGTGAGATTCAGGGGTTCACACTGAGGTTTTATAGTCAAGAATATTTTGGTTGACTGAATGTGGAGAGGAAGGAAGCGGAGTGTAAATTTGAAATTTCTTCTAAGCCAAATCCATCTGTTTTTTTGTTTATTTCTTTTTTTCATTTTACAGTTATTTATTCGTGTATTTTATGCTGACAGTGTTATAATTTGTGTTTATTTTGAGGTATGCAGTGGTTGGGGCAGAGGATAAAAGACAAACACTGACATGATTTTCTCATAAAGTATTATTGTAATGAGTAACTATAAAATAAAGAGTACATTATCATTTTCTATGACATTTTTCCAACATTTGTCAAATCATGATATATATCATTAATATCCCCATCATTAGGAAATACTAGGAGCACAGTACAATTTAGTCATTGGAAGAAATGACAGGATACTGTTGATGACAAGAAATTGTCATTAAAATAAAATGTATTTTACTCCATTTACAGGTGAACTTCAACGGCCTTGTGAGGATGATTCCTTTAGATGTGAGAGTCAGAGGTATCACATCTGCAGTCAGTACTGTCTATACCAGTATATCAAAACACTGGAATTATTTTATGAATTTGCATAAACATTTCACACTTTCCATATTTCCCCATTTCGCACTTTGAATTAGCAGAGTCTGATGTATGAACCAGTGTTTCTCCATGTTTTGCTTTTTTCCCTCCGAAACACGCTGGGTAAAATGTTCAGAGACAGTTGAAGGGCTTTGGTAAACAAGACGTTGCCAGTGGTTTCATCATCTTGTCTGGGCTGTACTTTAATATGTATGGGGAGAGGATGGCATGTTTCAGCAGCAGACTGAGCTGACAGGCAGCTAACTGATATCCATAATCCCCAAACTGTACAAAAAGAAAAAACAAAACAATAAGTTGGTGAAAAGGGAAGAACTGTACCTGCTGAAATACACTATACTCACCCAGCACAATATTAGGAACACCATGTGTGTTTGTGTGTGTGTGTGTGTGTGTGTGCGTGTGTGTGTGTGTGTGTGTGTGAGTGTGTGTGCGTGTGTGCGTGTGTATAATGTGTATCATGTTTACATTATGTATCTTTGTCTTTGGTTGTGCACTTTTTTTCCCCACAGATTTATATTTGATACTTGATCTCTCCTAGTTAGAAAAAAAAATACATTATACTTATTGTACAGTTAGATTGTAATTAGGGCTAGACCGGTCAAGACGATTTTTCAGCTGATATTCGTATCGCTCTGTATGTAGGTAAGGAATAAGAAGTTGCAGTACGGAGTTGCTGGACTAGGTTTGAGATAAGTTAGAAACAGTGTAAGCATTTAATCATTTGTCCAACAGAGAGCACAAGTTGATTTTTACACTGTACAGCGTCCCACTCTGTTTACAGGTTGTTCATAATTTAAAGACAAAAATATGAATAAATAAATGAAATCTCACTCATCTGTTTCAGGATTATTCTTTATGTTATGGATTGCAAAAAGAAAGTTACTATTGGGTGATTTATCGTTATTAGATATTTGATTTCAGTATCGTCCACAAAAAGCCTGCATTGACCAGGCTATAATTGTAGTGGTTATATCAAAGACAGTCTTTCCGCACACTTTAGTTATTAAGGGTCCAACAAGTTTTACCTACTCTATAGTTTTATATTATTTTTAGATATTGGGGGAGGTGTGTTTTGGGAAGAAACAACCAATCACAGAGCTTCAAATTCTGTTGAGTGCTCTGCTAACAGTAGGTGGAAGACTGCTGAGAAAACAGAAAATACATTCTGCAGCATACATCAATTCACTTTTGGATTACGTTACAGGTGAATCACGCAACTATGGCACCGTTTGTTCACAAATTGTAGTATTTTGAGACATCTTCTGTATCAAATCAACAGACAAAACCTGATTTGTCACAGACAAGTTTAAAACTGGTGGTCATAACACAGATTTATACAATTGTAGTATTATCAAGGGCAGTCCCCCTAAACAAAAACATTTATTATCTTCCAGAACCAGCAACTTCTCCCACTTTGCAACTCTATTAATAATTCTGGAAATTGCTTTTTTATAAACATACGATTCAACCCCCCCACCCAACCCTACTAAATTTCAGGCAGTCCCTAAGTATCGCCCATAGGATGAGTGTTCTCCGAGCCCTGTCTCTGCAAACAGAAAGCCCAGCACTCTAGAAGTAAAACAACATGATTAGATAAACAGTTGGGCCTAAAAGCTCACCATCACCCTATGACCCAGTCAGAATAGTTGGGTAAATGCTTTACAAGGGATAGAGTGATGGCTAAACCTGTACCTACACACTACACAACACTCTTCCACTACGAAATGTTTGCAATGTCTAAATACAGATCTCAAAATCACAATCCAAAGGCCAAACCCCTGTGAAGCAGAGCAGCAGGAGTAGTGGGCCAGTATTTCCCATAATGCAGCTCTCCGTGGCTGCTCAGCACTTTATACTCATCAGTCAGTTGCTCCGTTAGCCTACATCAACCCAACAGTGTGAGGACACTCGTTGACATAATGCATTTCCTAGCCCCTTATCCTAACCCTAACCTAAACTGAATTCTAACTTGAACCCTAAAACATTCCTTTGAGGGTGTGAGGACCAGACAAATTGTCCTCACTTTCCCAAAATGTCCTCACTCCAACAGTTTAAAACTCAAACTGGTCCTCATAATGTATAGCCATACAAGTACAAACACACACACACACACACACACACACACACACACACACACACACACACACACACACACACACACACACACACACACACACACACACACACACACACACACACACACACGGTGCATCCCAGCAGGCAGTATAGAAACATCCAGGAGTGAATAATTCATCACAGGACCAGCAGAGCTCTGGGCCTCTTCCCCCAGAGCTGCTGCTACACACACAAATATTAATTAACAAACACTAATAATTCACCAATTCCACTTTGTGCATCTCTGTGTATGCATGTGTGCGTATTTATGTTTGTGTGGGTACAGTCCAATGTATTACTATGCCCTACTTTCCTCCACCCTTTCCTGCCATCTCCCCTGCCCTGATTATGTCTTATTTTCATCTGATGGTGTCTGTGGGGTATTCTGAGTAGAGCTTATTTCCACAGAACTAATTCCATCAGTACAACAACAGAGTCATGTTCACCACTCCCTGACTTTCTCTTCTCCAACATAAGTAATTATTTTCAGTTGCTTCTACTTTTTTTCATCACAGATAGGCTATCGTCAATCAAACTTGCCACATCCTGTACATTTTAACATCAAAAACTTATGAGGAAGGGGTATGGATTATTCCAATTAAGAAACTGGGTGACATTTAATTTGAAGCTTCTACAGGAAGTGTCGAGTTTGAATGATGGTTACAGTTAGAGCAGCAGAGTGGTAATTATGATTTGACTGATGGAATTAGTTCTGTTTAAATGTACCTAACCCAAATTTTTCCAAGACAGCAGGTAAACATAGAGGTAGCATTGAGTTTGTGTTAGTCAGGGAACAGGGAAGATTAGAAATCAAACTTGGTCGTGAGGAAAATGAAGGCCTAAGCCACTATTGGCTACTTACAATGTGCTACTTTTGAACATTTGCAATCACAAGCCGAAAACAACAATTGTTTCCTGGTAAGGTACCGTGTTTACTTCTTCTTTTGTTGTTTGACATGCTAAAATGTAGTGTAACAGCAGCAAAAATGGAGACCTGATAATGTCAGTAAACACAGCAATGTCTAAACTTTGATAATATTAGCTAACATTAGCCACCATAAGCTACTGGTCATACCAGTACCACATGTTTTTTGAATGTAATTGAACTGACAAATACAAATGAAAACAATGTGGTCCATTTTATTGCCTAAGCATTATTCTTCTCATATGTAGGACAAAATGGCATGATTTCTTTGTTCAAAGTTTACAGTCCTGCCTTAACTGTGGCTGATCAATTGTGTCCTTGTGAGAGTTTTCACCACGGTCAGAGGTTTTCACCCACCTGCATTTTCATCCATTGTTTTCTATGTAAGCCAACACAACGGTGTTGTGTGACACATTTTGTGTGTCAACTTGTCAGAGTACACCACTGTCATATTTGCCACCATCTGTCAACTCTGGAAAATTAGCAATTGTAGCACATTCACTAAAATTGTTACTTTCAGACAACTTCACTTCTTTTGTCTGTATGATTCTTCCAGTGTGTGCTACTGATGTCAGCTGATCCAAATGGTGACACTCCAACCCTCCACGGTGTGGCTGATGTATTTTATATGGCTATAAAATCTTATTGTAAGCACACAAATCACTAAATGCATTTCCATCCACCTATTTGTATGTGCATTCTCAAGTTGCACATAAAAACACCTAACCTCGAAAAAATAAAACCTCAACAAAAAGTCAAAATATCGCCAAAAAGTTTTTTTGCTTATTCAAGGTAGAAGAGTTTGTGTATCGATAAAAAAAAATTGCAACGGAGAAAGACTACACTTATAAATCATGATACATAAAACATCAGATCTGTGTGGAGCAACGAGGAGCCTTCCTGATATTAACAAGTGAAACTAACAGAAATGTCATATTTCCATCATGCTTTCAACATTGTTTTCATTTGAGCTTTGACTGGAGCTCTTTAAAGACGTCACCATATCGTGCCGTCTTCTTTTGCAATGGTTTAATGGTTACATCTGGATAATTAGTGTCAGCAACTGTTTATCTTGGACACTTCATGTGTCCAACTCCTAATACTCACATAACAGTAGTGGATGGAAACATGCATTAATTCACATTTTATTTTGCTGGTTTCCTGGAAATTCAGTTAAAGTCTGTGCCTCAGTTTGACGAAACTTGAAAAACAATGAAAACATTGACATGCTGATGTTTAGCTGGCATGTTTACCATGTTCACTTTCTTAGTTTAAACATAGTACTGGAAAAATTGAAATTTTGATTCAACCAACATCTCAACCTCATGGTGGTGCCAGAGGAAAATTCACAAGATCACCATAGGAATCATAGTGCCACAGTGCTAGTGTGGCTTAAAATTTGAAAATCTAATTTACTCATCAGTGCCTTATTCCCCAAATAAGGCATCAACTCATCAAACTCATGCAAATAAACAAAGAAACCTTAAAGTTCCTCAAATCTAAAGATAGTGCTCAGTCCTGGCTACATTACTGGGGCCCTCCCTTGGGACTTCCTGAGCTCCGGAAATACACCACCATGACATCAGCATCTCCCATTCAACACTGAGCCTTTGTTGAGAGAGCAGCTATGGGGAAGCTCTCACTTGCACTGTGGTTATTGAGATCCTGATAAATGACCTCTGAGGTCATTGCCACCCGTGTTTGCTCAACCCTCAGCCTCCTTCAACCCTGTATAACTCATCTTGTCCTTGTCAAGTGGAATTGGATTTAGTGCAAATGAAAGCCCTTCCGTGTATAGCAAGCTCTCCTGACATATGTCAGAGGACCATTGTAGATGTGTGTGAAAGGCAAGTGGCCTGCATTAGGAGTAAGGAATTAAAGGTCGTAAATGGACTGCTAGGGTTTGGAAGATGGCACATGTAACATTTATGGAGGAATGACATATGTGTTGGTTTGAGCAGGGAGGAGTGAGGTCAATGTCTGCCTCCTGCATGTGTGAGTGCGTGTGTATTTATCCAGTGATTAAGTTACAATCTTTAGATACTGAATAGCTGACCTAGGTACTTTATATCATTTGCTTTCTCACTCTCCATCAATACCTTCACCTTTTATCCTATAAGTGCACACACATACACAAGAGTGCCGCAGACTGCATGTGGGTCAAGCAACACTAATGCAGAGGACTCGCAACTCTAATCTGCTTCCATCAGGAGATAATTTGTAACCCTGAGGGCGCATTGTCCCCCTTACATGTTCAGCAAAAGCATACTAAGACATTTATCTGCCTTCAAGCTTACTGCCAGACAAGAACACTGATAATCGTGATTCTGCAAAACCCAGGATTATATTCAATGACAGCTTTTTTCTTTCATTAGTGCCAATGTTTTGAAACTTCTATCTTATTGTGTGTGGTTAACTAAAGCTTAGTTTAGGTTAGGGAAAGATGTGGTTATAGCAAATAAATTAAGAGTTAGGCAAATCACTTGGTTAGGGGAAAATTGCCATTGTACAGGAATACTGTGCGCAAACTATGCAATGCTGCAGTAAGAACAGTAGGTCAAAATTGAAGCAGGTAGTCGGTCTGTAAACTGAGATGGAAGTTTACAATAGACAGTTTGGGTAATTCATTTGCCTTTATTTTCTGTTCCATATGTTTCTGATGAGTAGTGTTTCTTGCCAACACTTCTTTTAAGTAATGTCCCTGTATTCCCAGATATCGGTTACTAACTACGTGAGTTCAAACTTATTACTGATAGAAAAAATACCCACAACTATGAAATAAAAGACCCAAATTATAATGAACTAGAATTGTTCTTTAAAGATGATAAATGGTCTGCACTTTTCTACCTTTACAGACCTTTACAGTTATTTACCCATTCACACACACACACACACACACACACACACACACAAACACACACAGGCAACGATGGCATCAGAGCTACCATGCCGAATGGGAATTCTTTTGGCCGAAATCCGAGTCCTTCAAAATGGGTATCTGCCGATACAGGGTCAGATGTTTCTATTTACCAAAATGTTAATTAAACAAGTTTATGACACACTGAGATAACAGCTAAACTGAATTTGGTGCTACTTATTTTTCACAAGCTACTTAATCCAAATACTGAAGATCCTGGTTCAAAACTATTACGCTGATCAGTTTAAATTATAATGATCTGAATGGAGGTTAACTGAAAGAATGTGACTTTGATGCAAAATTGACATGACTTGAGCAGCTAGAGAGAAGATGTCTTACTCTGTTGGAGTTGGACCTACAGAAACACTCAGTCCACCATAATTGTACAGTGGTGTTTCAGAGTGGAGCTTCTTCTCTCCCAAACAATCTTTGGCAGAGTACAGACATCTGCTAGCAGCGAACGCACAATCTCGACAACAGGCAAGCGTAATCTTGGCCTGAAGTTACTCATGGAATTAATGTTAATTAGCAACTGCTGTTATGGCCTGCTAGTCCAGGTGTCAGAACACAGAGTAGTGTACAACACAGTAGAGTTCAGATAAGAGAGAAAAGACTGGAATTTGATCAGGTTTATTTTAGCTGATAACGATCCTTTAAAATATACCCATTACAGCCCCGATATGATTTTTAGGATTGGCTTAGTCCACAACCTTATCTCCTAGAAATTATAGGTACAGTACAGAAACCTAGTTTACGTACCACTAAACTGCAACAACAAATATATTTTGTAGGAAACGTAATTACAACCAAATTGCGTTTTCTATTAACATAGTTAGGATATCTTGTTAATTTAAGCATTTGGCAAGTAGCAGATATGTTGACAAAAAAACATAACAGTAAAATGTTCACAGACAACATATTTGTTTTCCACCAGAATATCCAGACTTACAGTACAGTATCCGCTTGTAGTGAATTCGCATCATTACACTTCTTTATGGCTCTGTTTAGACATTCACAGCACTTGGTTAAGGTTAGAGAAAAATTCTATGCACTATGTTCTGTAAAAAAACAAGTTTTCATATTAGCGTATATTGGACAACATATATGCTGATACCGATATATTTTATATTGGCCTATATCAATATATCGGTCAGGCTCTACAAAAAATTCAAACTAGCTTCAGACCTAACATGTTTATTTATACTTAACCAAAACCATTCCAAATCTTAACCAAGGTGCTTTGTTGCCTAACTTAACCACAGACAGGACTGTGGATGTAAGCCCTGGTCTTTAGCGTGATATTTGTACACTTTTGTATGGCTGTCATCCACCTCAACCACCTCCTTGCGAATCTGATGCCTTAAATAAACAAACAAATACTTAATTTATTCAAAAAAAAAAAGAAAAGAAACAACTGTTCCCCACAAAATGTATTTGCTGTTGGAGATTAATTGTATATAAATGCTATTTCTAGGAGAAAGGGTTGCAGGACAACTCTAGTTCAGTGTCTTCCTCAAAGAGACGTTGACATGTGGACAGGGGAAAACTGAGATGAAACTGAGATTTCAAGCTGCTGGATTAGAACAACAGTACTGTTTGTAGTGCCAATGCCCCTTGCATTCATTTATGGTCACAAAGGAACCAACTGAATGGATGCAATTTTTTGGACTGAGTATTACAGAAACAGAACATATTCTCTTACCAAGCTTCAACGCTGCAATAAGCTGACTGTTGTTTAATATTAATATTGTCCTTTTCAGTATAAGCTGTTTACTCAGAGGAAAGTGGAATATAACATACAGAAAGTAATTGAAGACAGGGACATCAAGGCTCATGTTAACAGCTGAACTGGAATTAGCTATTAACCTAAATGTACCAGCTGGCAATATTCCATGAACATTCCTCTACTTACATACCATCCCACAGTAATAACTGAGTCTCTCATATATTTTAGTTGTTAACACAGTAAAAAAAAAAAACTTATCCATAGTACAGAAAAACACAAAAGGCTGAGGGTCAGCATGTAGTTAACTGTAGAAGAAAACCTAATCTGATTAGGAGTGCTGCTGGCTTCAAACTCTGAGGTGAGGGCACAATTCATGGCTGAACTAGTTGAATTTGTCATTCACAATGCATGAAAAATTGTGCTGCTGGTCTAAAATGTCACAACTCTCTGTGATGCCTTGTACCGTTTTCACTGGTTCATCGCATTTGTTTTCATCTCAGTGTTAGTTAACTTTTAAATGTACAATTTGAGGCACGACTTGCTGAATTGGATTTCTGCACCTTTGTGCAGTTCAACTTCCACTCTGCTTTTCTGCACTCCCCTCCTACGGGCTCTGTTGGTGTAATTAACCAAAGGCAAGCTTTTAGGTGTAGGCGTTTTTGACCTAAGAGGGGCAACAGAATCCAGAACAGAAAGGCAGGTGGTGTTAAATAAGGAAATAAGATCCTCTGTGCTAAGGTGGGGAGCTCATAAAGTGAGAACAGCGGACATGAACATCTTTAGTTTAGCTGGAGAAAAAGGAAGAGGCATCAAATAAAACTGCGCTATGATCTGTCCGACTAGCATCAATTATTTCTATATTGCAAATCGGAAAACCAAACGACAAAACTAGGTTCAGTGTGCGGCCTAGCTTGTGAGTAGAGGCACCAGCAAACTGTGTAAGGTTAAAGTATTCAATCAGATGCATAAAATCAGACACAAGAAGTTTAGAGGGACAGCAAACATGAATACCAAGAATCAGGACTCTGTCAAAGTTAGGCATGGTATTTCAGAGAAAGTCATCAAATTGTGGAATAAATTCTTTATGTATCTTGGCAGATAGATGAGTGCAATTAAGAGGGGATTCACTGAGCCTTCCTTTAATTGTTTGCACCACAAAGTTGGAGAAATGACCAGAATTTAATAGGTGGCAGTTAAAATGTTTTTTTTATTCACAAAGGGCGGAGTTTCTGGAAGTCAACAACACCACTGCACTTCACAGAGGGCCGAGCGGGGACCACATGGCTAGGCAGCATCCTGGAGTCAAGGATAATTGGTCGGAGAAAGGTGCACCCTGGAGACTAGATCTAGGGAACACCGACAAATGGAGCATTATAGTTGTCCAGGTCCAACATTGTGGAGCTGACAAAGATAGGCCGGTGCCAAAAGGGCTAGAATCCTCAGCTTAACTGAGGCACCTGTCTGTATACCCTGCCACTTAGTGCATTTCCTACAGTGATAGTGGCAGCGAGGATCCCATGTATCTTAGGTTAGTTGGGAACACAGACAACAATGAAAGATCCTTTCTCCAGGATTCCACGTGCATAAGTCCACAGCAGAGGCTCGAATATTCAGTAGTGTTTGACGATCATAGACAATAGTGGCTTTTACATCATACATGCACAACCATACAAACAGAGCCAGGACAAACAGGAGGGGTACCATCCGATGACAAGCAGCCAGAAACATAGGTGCAGCCATCTTGCCAGGATTAGTCTAATCACACAAAGATCACCATGCTTTAGCTTTTAAATAGGGAGCAGAGTAAATATATAATATCATTTATATCCTGGTGAAAGGACCATTGTGTCACATCCAAACTGTGCAATAACTGAATAATTTTTGAGAGGGTGTAAAAAATCTCAGATGCCAAATGAGTCATAAAGGCAGGAATGTTAAGCAAAGGATTATTTCATCTCCTCCACAAGCCAGCACAGTGTAGGCGTGAAAATTAAAGTACACATGTGGGCTGCTAGACGCCCACAAAGTTTCCATAGAAGACAACTGACAGATTAACATCACCCTTATGAAATACAGTGAATTCTTTCAGTGTTTCAAATGTTTTGCATTGCAAGTAAAACCAAAAGACCTTTATGCTATTGGAATTATAACACGCAACATTCATTCACACTACAGTAAAAGAAGCTTCAGTGACTCAGATGTTGATCTCACCCACAGACTCAGGGCTGTTGTGAAAACTTTTTCCCATGTTCCTCTGCAGTATGTTGTGTTGGCATATCAATCTCCTGACATTTCCTCCCGTTGTCACACTCAAGTAGCAGTGACGCCACTGCCCTTATTAACCCAGAAACCATTGAGAAGTTAGTCCCGGTCTACTGGATTTTATTTCACCTGTTTGACGGTTACGGATGTGGCAGAAGAGGACTTTCCCTCCCCAGGGAGCTCCTCCATGGTCATCTGTGTTTCTGACACTTCCATTCCCTCCTTTCAGCTGGGAGGATGGGCTGACATCACTTTGCCTTAGGCTGCTAGGGAAGCATAAATTGGATCAGGCTTGTCGGGTTTCAGGAATGTGAAGCTAGGGTTTGCTGTGTGAGTCATGCCAAGGATTGAATGCTTTGCAAATTAAAATTCACTACACTGGGAACGCAGCCATATCAAACGGAAATGAAGCAATAGGATCAAAACAAAAAGAAAAACACTTTTGACCGCAGATATAAACTCTCAGTGTTTACTACTGGGTTTAAACATCATGCAGCCTATGATTGTACAGCAATTAAGAGAGAGCAAGTTTGTTTGTTTTAAATGAACACTGTAGTTTTCTCTGCAGTAATTTTGCTGATACTTTCTGCAAAAACCACAGAAATCATAAAGGTCATAAAGCTCCACTTTCACGGGGCTTCATTAATAACTGTTGCATATGGACAAAATGGGGCTAAGAGATGTGTAGGCCATGAAACTGACACATGGTATGAATATTTTAGAGGCTGAGAGAAATGCCAAGGCAGATGGAATGCATTTTCAGGTCTGTAAAATTTTGATTGATAGTTAAAGTTTGGGGGTGGGGCAACAAACTGAGGCACACACACAAAGAAAGGGACACATTTGGAAAATGAGTAAAAACATGTTAACACTCAAATGTAAAGCCCTTCATTTGGGCAATGATAAAATGAACAGTATTAAGTTCAGTTGTTTTTTAATGTTGGTGTTTTGTCAGAAATGTATAAATTCAGTTATACAGCATGTTTATTACTGAATATATAATATCATTTATATCCTGGTGAAAGGACCATTGTGTCACATCCAAACTGTGCAATAACTGAATAATTTTTGAGAGGGTGTAAAAAATCTCAGATGCCAAATGAGTCATAAAGGCAGGAATGTTAAGCAAAGGATTATTTCATCTCCTCCACAAGCCAGCACAGTGTAGGCGTGAAAATTAAAGTACACATGTGGGCTGCTAGACGCCCACAAAGTTTCCATAGAAGACAACTGACAGATTAACATCACCCTTATGAAATACAGTGAATTCTTTCAGTGTTTCAAATGTTTTGCATTGCAAGTAAAACCAAAAGACCTTTATGCTATTGGAATTATAACACGCAACATTCATTCACACTACAGTAAAAGAAGCTTCAGTGACTCAGATGTTGATCTCACCCACAGACTCAGGGCTGTTGTGAAAACTTTTTCCCATGTTCCTCTGCAGTATGTTGTGTTGGCATATCAATCTCCTGACATTTCCTCCCGTTGTCACACTCAAGTAGCAGTGACGCCACTGCCCTTATTAACCCAGAAACCATTGAGAAGTTAGTCCCGGTCTACTGGATTTTATTTCACCTGTTTGACGGTTACGGATGTGGCAGAAGAGGACTTTCCCTCCCCAGGGAGCTCCTCCATGGTCATCTGTGTTTCCTGACACTTCCATTCCCTCCTTTCAGCTGGGAGGATGGGCTGACATCACTTTGCCTTAGGCTGCTAGGGAAGCATAAATTGGATCAGGCTTGTCGGGTTTCAGGGAATGTGAAGCTAGGGTTTGCTGTGTGAGTCATGCCAAGGATTGAATGCTTTGCAAATTAAAATTCACTACACTGGGAAGGCAGCCATATCAAACGGAAATGAAGCAATAGGATCAAAACAAAAAGAAAAACACTTTTGACTGCAGATATAAACTCTCAGTGTTTACTACTGGGTTTAAACATCATGCAGCCTATGATTGTACAGCAATTAAGAGAGAGCAAGTTTGTTTGTTTTAAATGAACACTGTAGTTTTCTCTGCAGTAATTTTGCTGATACTTTCTGCAAAAACCACAGAAATCATAAAGGTCATAAAGCTCCACTTTCACGGGGCTTCATTAATAACTGTTGCATATGGACAAAATGGGGCTAAGAGATGTGTAGGCCATGAAACTGACACATGGTATGAATATTTTAGAGGCTGAGAGAAATGCCAAGGCAGATGGAATGCATTTTCAGGTCTGTAAAATTTTGATTGATAGTTAAAGTTTGGGGGTGGGGCAACAAACTGAGGCACACACACAAAGAAAGGGACACATTTGGAAAATGAGTAAAAACATGTTAACACTCAAATGTAAAGCCCTTCATTTGGGCAATGATAAAATGAACAGTATTAAGTTCAGTTGTTTTTTAATGTTGGTGTTTTTGTCAGAAATGTATAAATTCAGTTATACAGCATGTTTATTACTGAATATATAATATCATTTATATCCTGGTGAAAGGACCATTGCGTCACATCCAAACTGTACTGGACTACGTTATATTCAGAGGTGTTTCTAATTTTTTGTCTTTGCCATTTACATACATAACAGGGGTAAAATTTAATTAAGTATGACAGTTTAAAAAAATGAACATTAAAAGCATCATAAAAGTTTTCATGATTAATAGTTATGCAAAGGACAAAATGGACAACCTGATTGATCTCCGCTTCCTCATTCAAAAGGTCGGTCACACTAGAAAGGGGCACAGTGAAATATGTACAGTAGCTTGGTGATGTAGAGACTACTTGAACGGCTAGTTGGTACTGCTGTAGAAGGCAAGCTAACCGCTACCATGCTAGCTAGCCTTGAACATACTAGCTCCAGTCAGTCACAATACCTCTGATTTTCTTTCTATTTTCTCTGTACTGAGCAGTTTACTAACCCCTATCATTTTGGTGTCAGGATTGTTCATTCTTTCAATAAAGAGTTATTGAAGGGGAAAGAGAAGCTTTCTGAACATGAGTTTGCTAAATGTCAGTTAGCAATGTTAGTTGGTCACTAATAGGACAATATATTCATATAATTTATTCAAGACACATTTTACCCTCCTGACTCTTGTCTCATAACTTTTTGTAAACAATTCCACTTTTGTGGAGCAGTTTATTCTACAGTGGATGCTGCAACAAAGCCTATAAGCTACAATAGCTTCCACTGTCTTGGACTCGCCAATTTTCTGTTCCCTCAAGGATCAGCACTTGCTATTGGTCAACAATGCAAATTACAAAAATTTGCACAGATTTACTCTATCCCCACAGGTGAATCCACTAATCGCAGTGATTCCCTTGAAATGAACAGACGTTGCTGTTTAAATGCTGATGTCACCACTATGTTAGTGGGTGTGTGGCATAAAAACATGGGGCAGTCTGGCAAAAAAAACTGAATATGGTTCTTTGTTGCCACAGCAAAACACCCTGCAATGAATTATGTTAGCCAATTAAATTCATGCACATGATGGGAAGGAGCCTTGTAGAGTCTAGGTTGCTGCATTATTAACTAATTTACAAATCCAGAGTGGTACAATCCTGCCACAAATGAGTATAAACAACCATGTGGTTCCTTGGCCATCAAACTGGACTTCCCATTACATACTGTATTTCATCACACACACACACACACACACACACACACACACACACACACACACACACACACACACACACACACACACACACACACACACACACACACACACACACACACACACACACACCACACATTGTTTTTCTGTAGTTCTATATTGGATCTGAATGTTACCTTAAAGCTAGCCATATGGTTACAAAGCATGCCAGAGTGCTTGTTTATCAATGCTACTGCTGTAATCCTTCATAGCACACAAACCCTAATTGCATCACATCAAAGCCGCAGCCATGTCTTCCCTCAGCAGCAGACATGGAGATGAATGTGAGACCATGCTAATCTGTGTCGACAGGTGGAACCTCCACAAGCCCTTGCAGCTTCATTGGCACTGTTACATCAGCCCACAAACAGCTTCAATGGCCCTACTCAGACCAGAAAATAGCAATGTCTCAACAAATAGCTTTTGCTTGTGGATCCTGCTGAGGTTCCTCCGGATGAAATGTAATCACTTTGGTGAACCCTAAACTTTTCATTTAGCACCATCATCAGGTCAAACTTTTCATTTGTCCAATACTCCAATACTTACTCTTTCCTGAATGGCTTCTTCACACTAGACAGTAGTAGAGGAGGTTGTACCAGAATCTGGCTCTTGAGTATTTTAGCCAACCTCACTAGCATTCAGAATGGGAGAGAGCATGAGAGTATCAGTGCAGCAAGCAGAAACACTGCTCTATCCTCAGCACTGCTCTGCTGTTACCCTTTTCTCTTTTCATATAGTTAAGTTTGCAAGAAATTTTTCAACAACACTCGACTTAAAAGTTTATACCTTGCCATAATGTTTTCTTGTGTTGAGTCCAGGTTCAGTGGGTTCACTTGGTGAATGGGTGACAGTGTTAGCGTGGGACTGAATGCATTCAAAGAATACACCAGAGCTAACCATCCAACTAGCTTCCTTCATGCTGATCTGCTGGGAGGATTCCCTGTCCACCAGGGCTGCTGCAGCTATTTGTTCATTTGATAACAGAGGATTACATCACTTATTCAGTCTGCTGAGTAATCAACAGGCAACAATTACCTTTTCTTTAACAAGAGCAACATGCTTTAAAGAATAAAAATATAGCAATAAGAATAAAACTGACCTGAAACAGAGGTAACAGCCTGCCCATTGCTTACTGTATTTCTCTGAAATTGTCCTGCCTATCTGAGTACTGTGTCTGACAAATTCTACCAAACAAATGCATTAGGTTATTGATGGTTATTGAGGCCAAGGCTGGGAGTCTGCTAATCCCAGCAAATGAGGTGGGATTTGTATCTAGCCTAAATGTAACTTGGCAAAATGTCCACAAAGCAAAGTTGCACAATTAACATGTGATATAAGTGGTGTTTAATAATCCACATGCCACATTTAGCGACCTCCATATTCAATAAAAGCAGCAATCTAGGTTACATTTCCTGCCTCCCTTTTTTCCTAGTGTTGGTACTAAGCCATCTAATTTTATTTATTTATTTATTTTGTGTGTGACATTTCTGAAAAGCTTATATATAATAATGGCCCGTTCTGTCCATTTTCCAAGCTAAATTGGCCCCAACACGTTATGCCCCTGTCCCATATTCTTTTTAAGTCTGCATTCCCAATTAAATCCTTCCTGTCCACTCTAAGACATTGGGTAAAATAAGCAGGCAAACATGATTTTAAATTTGTTTTAATCCAATCAAAGAGGATATTGTGTAATGAGGGGGACTAATAGCAGCCAGGTCTACCCAATGTTCAGCTTGCAGGGAAAAGGGGGGGACTGACAGACCCATGGCTCTATAACTCAGCTCACTGCTGAAGAGGGGGAGAGCGTTTCAAAACCTACACTCTGTCTGCTTCACATCAATACATTTGTTTTGGAACTCTGTCAGTGGCATGGTGTGGGTAAATGACTCAGGTGTGCAGTTCATAACATTTAGACATGTTAGTGCTGTTTGACAGAGGAAGCGTTGTTGTCCATGAAGGATATTAAGGATTATAGCAGGTTTACGGACCAGCCTCGCACCCTTCCTAAGTTTGCCATTACACCGAAGAAACGTGTGTGGTTTCACTGATGTCTCTACATGCCCGTTCCTCAATCTTAAATTATAGCTGGTGGAATGAAAACCTAATTTAAACTACACATTTAAGAAGATTTTGACTGAAATCTGGGTTATATCAACGATAGCTTTAAAGTGGTCAAAATCTGGCCAAATGAGAATAAAATGTTTGAAAGGACATAGAAAGCATGACTTGATGCTTTAGACTTGTGATAACATAATTCATCTGTGTCTGCAAGCTGCCAGCGGTGATGTCAAATAGTTTGCAGACATTGTCATTTACAGCTGCATGCTCAAGTGCAGACTTGGAGAGAACCTAAAACCATCTCTGTGCCTCTCTTGTGTACAGCGGAGTATCTAGAGCCCTGTGCAGCACCACAATGCCTATCAAATTCATGATCTTGTGGCCAGCCGCCGGCGACGCCCCACAGATGCAGGTGGCAAGCCGACGAGAGGAGCACCTTCAAAAAAATAACTTTTGATTTTGATTTTACGTTTTACCAGAGATCATTTGACAGCCTAGAGACATGTATAAAAAGTTTATAAAAAGACACATTACAACCTCCATCATGTAACTTCTTTCAATTTAGAAAAAAGAAGGAATTTTAACCTTAATGCAATGCATGCTGGGGAAGTTCTGTATATAATAACTTAAATAGTTTAAACTGATGAGTTAAGTCTTTGCAATGAATCACAAGTTATCAGGACTCCCTCACTTTTGTTGAAATAACAGACTGACTTCATTTCTTGGCACAATATCAGTTTCTACTTTAAATCCTGACAATTGAAGTTTCTATGGCCTACCACCCTGTAATTGTTATTTATGTTAAATTGAGTTTTTACAGTGTATAGTTTAAGATGTGCAAAACTGACTTTAGAGGAGTGTTGGGGGTGTGGTGAGTGGTCATTTTTATGGATGTGAATGAAACAGGGCTATGATGATGCAATCACCCACTCTGCCACAATTGTACATTTTCATGGGAGCTGTACACTTTAAATTATTTTAAATTTGAAACACAAGTTATCTGACAGGGTTTACTAGAAAGGTAGAGCCTAAACCCTCTTTTGTCTGACTATTTTCTTAGTAACATTTGAGTTTACAATAATGGACTACACAGCATTTGGGACAGAGTCATAGCTTGATTGAGCCATGTATTCATTTTGTTTCTCAGTAGTGATGACTCCATGAGCTTCTTTACATATAAAATTGTAAGTTTGAGAAAAAAAACTTCATCACCTCCTTCCCAAAACTGGCACTGCTGTTATGTCTGGTACAGTGGCCTTAGAAGTGATTGTAAGGCCTGGTTTATATTTAAACTGCTTCTCTTCTATAGATCTCTCTGAGTTAACCTTAACCACCATTCTGTTTCTTAGACGCCATCCCAACTAGGCTGCTTAAGGAAGTTTTACCCTTAGTTAGTACCTCTTCACTAGATATAATCAATATGTCTTTATTGACAGGCTACGTATTGCAGGCCTTTAAAGTTTCAGTAATTAAAGCTCTACTTAATGATCCAGATGTTTTAGCCAACTATAGATCTACTGTATATCCAACCTCCCTTTTATTCCAAAAATTCTTCAAAAAGCTTTTTCAAACCAATTATTTGATTATTTGCATAGGAATGGCAAGTATGAATATTTTTAGTCAGGATTTAGAGTGCATCATAGCACACAAACAGCACTCATGAAAGTTACCAGCGATCTTCTCATGACCTCAGACAATCGACTTGTCTCAATATCTGTCCTTGACTTAAGTGCTTTATTTGACCCCATCGATCACAAGATTTTATTACAGAGACTGGAACATGTTGCTGGGGTTAAAGGAACCACACTAGGTTGGTATAAGTCATATTTATAAGATATATTTCAGTTTGTTCATGTTAACAATGACTCTTCCATGCACAGAAAAGTTAGTCATGGAGTTCCACAGGGTTCTGTACTGAGACAGATACTTTTCACCCTATATATGCTTCCTTTAGGCAATATTATCAGGAAGCACCACATAAACTTCTGTTGGTGTGCAGAGGATCCCCAGCAGTATTTATCTAGCCAGATGAAACTAATCAGGTAGTCACACGCCAGGCTTATCTTAAAGACATAAATGCCTGGATGACCAACAGAACTAATGTTATTGTACTTGGCCCTAAACTTCTTAGAAAAACATTATCTAATCATATACAGTAGTTACTTTGGATGGCATTACCTTGGCCTCCACTTCTACTGTAAGGAACCTTGGAGTCATTTTTGACTGGGGCATTTTTGCCTCACACATAAAACGAGTCTCTGGGACAGCCTTCTTCCGCCTGTTGTGAAAATTAGGAACACCCTGTCTGAAAAGGATGCAGAAAAACTAGTCTATGCATGTGTTTCCTCTAGACTGGACTAATGTAGTTCTTTATTATTAGGATGTCCCAGTAACTCTTCGAAAAGCTTCCAGTTGATCCAAAACGGTGCAGTGCGAGCACTCCTTATGTACAAAGCCCTTTAATGACCAAGCGCCATCATATCTTAAAGAGCTCCTAGTACCCTTTTATCCTAATAGAACACTGCACTCCCAGAACACAGGCTTACTTTGTGAGGCAGAGCGTTCAGTTATTTGACTCCTCTACTAGGGAAACTTCTTCCAGTTTGAGTTTGGGAGACAGACACCCTCTCCACATTTAAGATTAGTCTTAAAACTTTACTCATTGATAAATCTTATAGTTAGGGCTGGCTCATGTGAGCCCTGAACCATCCCTTAGTTATGCTGCTATAGGCCAAGAGGCTGCTTGGGGTACTCCCCTGACGCACTGAGCACTTCGTCCCTCTTCTTCGCTCTCTCTGTCTCTCTCTCCCCATGTGATTGTAGCGGAATGGGTTTTTCCCTTCTCCTCGCCCACTACACTGTCATTGTGCTGGTTTGGAATCACTTGTTTCTCAATCACTGGGCGGCGCCATTCAGCGCTACATCTAGCCGAATTACTGCTACTCTATATTTCGTTTCCTACCTCATCCTGGACCATGTTGGTAGCGAGGTCCACAGTTTAACATGGCTGGTTGAGGCACTGTGGCTCTGTGATCTGTTTTCTTAAACAATTGAAAGGTGTGCATTCTTGCTGTTTTCCTGCCTGCCAGTGCACAGTCCTGGTTGAAATTATTGGCACCCCTGACTATTATGTACAGAATTTAGAATATCTTCAGAAATAAATGCACATTAATTAATTTAAGTGTATAATCAGAATATTTTGATAAAATGTCCAAAGTTACTTGACGAAAGAAAATAAAAAACAAAACTTGCAGAATAGTGAAATAATACAAATACAAAATGTGCCCCAGACACAATTATTGGCAGCCTTAACTAATATTTGGTTATAGAACCATTTGCATCAGTGGCAGCCTCTAAACGTTTCTTGTATCCTTCTAGAAGCTTCTCTCACCTGTCTACTGCGAGTCTCTGTCACTCTTCCACTTCTATGCGTTCAAGCTCTTTTAAGCCTTCTTAACAGTTTTATGACTGTGAATCTTCTCGATAACATTACCAACTGTTGAAACAGGGATTTCCAGATCTTTGCTGATTGCCTTGTAGCATTTGGAATTGCTCTGTTTTTTGATAATAACATTTCTGATGCTCTTAGACAGCTCTCTTGTCTTCACAATACTGAAAAAGAAACTGGAAACAAGCAGTATATCTTTATGCAGTAAAACCATCAGTCATTGGTTAATTCAGGTCATGTGAAGACTGAAAATTAAGCACAGGTGAGTATTAATTGTTTTTTATTTTTTTAAAGGAACTAATTTAATTTCATCAAAAGGCTGCCTAATTGTGTCAAGCATAATGTTTTTGGTGGTATTTTTTATTTCACCACATGAAAGCATCGTTTGTTGTTATTGTTCAGTAACTTTGGACATTTTATTAAAAATACTTTGATTTTACAAAATTGGTTCATTTGCATTAATTTCTTAAGATATTATAAATTCTGTAGTGAAAATTAAGGGGTTCCAGTAATTTCAACCAGGGCTGTATAGTGTGTGTCACTGATATTATATCCATCTCCACTCCCTTGCTTGCAGCGTTGGTGGCCTGTCTTCTGGGTGTACAGACATACAGACGTATCAGGTTGAACCACTAAATATAAAGTTGCTAGAAAAATTCATTAACATTTTTATTTAAAAATAAAAGCTTTAATACTGTATGTTGATATGAACACTGAACAGTGATTTTATACTGTATTTACCCGTTTACCAGAATTCTGTCCAACCAACATTCAACATTTGTTTCAGCTCTACAATCCTATTATAGTCTTTATTTTTGTTAACAGTTAAGCCATGAGTTAGGCTACCGGTCCTTCGCCCTAGTATACCCTAATATTTAATTATAACAGAGTCTGACATCGTAGGAAAATGCCAGCCAGTCATGGATCAGAGCATGTATCTGTTATGTTCTCTCAGCAGCATGTCTGCTTTCCTCAGCACACTTTGTCCTTTATTTTATTCTCATTCTGCATCGCACTCTGATGCGAAGCTCTGTGAGCTAAACAACAGATTTAGCTTTCACTCAGCATCCCCTACGTTGAATATGTTGATTTAAGCAATGCCCCAAACAGCTGACCATCATCTCACCATCTGCCCCCCTGTCTGCACCAATGACCACCAGCCATGCCAGATGGGTTGCCAGAACTGTGGCAAGATTATTCACTGGATAAACCAGGGAAGCCAACAATGCTCTGGGCAGTGAGAGCTGAGAGGGGTGAAGAGAAATGTCTGTGTTTTGTTGTTTGTAATTTGGTGTGGATGTTTTTGGAAAATGGCACTCAGTTAAATACTAGTATGCTGTTAAAATTCAACATCAAGTCCTCTCATTTGTACAGTCACATCATCCACAGTCCATACACAGACATGTCCTTTTGGGCAGATTGTCTACTCATTAGGAATTCTCAGTGTGTCTCTCAGAAGTCCAGACAATAGCTGTTCAAATCTTTTCGAAAACACAAATATGCGGCAATAGCTTGGCACTTGATGAAGCACTTTCATGTCAGGAAATCCATCTCTTGCACTGGGATTAGAAGATGGTTTTCTGCCATGATAAATTTGCTGCTGGCTTTTCATCATTTCAAGGTGTGAACAGATGGATCCATAAAGTATTGAATGAGCAATAGTATTCTTTTCGACATGTAGGCCAGGTCTATTTCAAATCAAAAGAAATGTTCTGGAATATGTTACTGCACATTGGTTGACTGACTGATAAGACAATGAGTGAAGCAAGATCTAGTTGAGGCAAAATGTACCAGTTACAAGCAGCAAAATTGGTCTCCATGATACATGGAACATTTTAGTATCTGAAGCCACTGCATAAACAGTACATAGAGTTTTGTTCCACAATCCATCTCTCATGTCTATACCAGCAGAGGAATTCTACCATTGATCGGGCTAAAACTTAAATATGTTTGGGTGGCTAAAAGCATTTCATATTTATTCAAGTCCACACTGACCACATTCAGATATCGACCTTGTTCAAATCACCACAACGGAATTAGATCAAGTTGACTTTAACAGTAGCGTGGAAACAGCGCTCTAAATCAGTGGTTCCCAGCCTGGTTACCAAGCTGGTTGACAAATCTTTTCTTTCCTTGTTTTCTTGTGGATGAGAAGAATAGTTATCCTAATTAATGGACTACTTCACCTCTAAAAACGATTCAAATAACACAAAGAAATACATAACTAAAAACCATGATGTGCTATATGTGACAAGGGTTCACAGAGACATTGCTTCGTTTTAAAGGGTGACAAGACGAAAAGAATCCACTGCTCTAAATGACAAGAACTGCAGCTTTGAAAGTGTATTCACTTTCTAAGAGCAACAGCATTCTTAGAGCAAAAAGCGGCAAAAAAAAGAAAAAAAAAATCCATTAATTACATTTTTGTGGTACCCTGCCTACACTTCGCGAAATTGAAGCAAGCAGTCTTTAAATCTAAAGCAGTCACAAAATGGTAACTGTCAATGTGAGGATGAATATGAAATATTTCAAAATTAAGGTTACCATTCCATTTTAAAATTCAAGCGTTATTATTAATTATTTAAAGGGATAGTAAGGCAAAATAAGAACTAAAAGAACTAGTAAAGAGCAAATTTAATCTTCTCCAGGGATGGATGTTAACGCCATTCTCATCAGTCTCAGCTGGACTTTGTGTTTAGTGCTAATTAGCAAAGCATGCTACTGCACTAAACTGATCTACTAAACATCAGCATGTTAGCATTGTCACTGTTAGTTAGACTGTGAGTATGTTAGCATGCTGACATTGGTATTTAGTTCATCACTACTCCTAAAAATTACAAATCATTGGATGCCCTCAGGTGCAGGGCTGGGACCAAAAGACATTCTACAACAATATATCTGCACAAAATTATTTATGTATATACATTTTTTTTTCTCATTACTATTTTACTTGGAAATATTTGGCATATTCATATTGTGTACTTTATTTGTGCCAGAAGGGAGTGTCAAAACACAAAAAAATGAAAAACTACACTCTCATCTTGAGAATGTGTTTTTCCCCCCTCTACTAAGAGCACAGACTGGATATCTATGTCAGAGCCCATCATTAAAACTGATAGACTGTATCATGGAAAAATATGGGCAAATTGTGCCAGTGGAGAATATTAGTATGGGAGGCTTCACCCTGCATATTAAGAATATACTTTATTCTCTAATCCGCATTTGAGAATTCACCAATTTTTCACTCACAAAATCATTCTTGCAAATTTGGAAATATTGTGTTATCTCACCATGTAGCAGTGTAATGAGATACTGAACCTAAAAATGCTAGGGGACACCCTAAGTACTGGAGGTTGAATCCTTTCATTTTAAAAGATCGCAGATTTGTAGGATATTTTAAAACAGAATTTAAAGCCTTTCTTGCTCTCAACTACTCTTCAGCTAGTAGCCCATCTTTGCTCTGTAAAACCTCTAAGGTCTGCGCAACGGGATTGATAATTTCTTACATAGCCAGTAAGAAAAACAAAATTGTAACAACAGAATGTACTATAAATGAAACTTTGAGGATGGGGACCTCGTGGTCTTTAATCAGATATTAAAGGCCAAAAATATGATGTGTCCAGAAATGACCTGTTTGGTTTCTCTCAGATATGAGTTTATTAGGAAAATAATTCAATCAATCAATCTGTGTCCTATACAACGTTCTTAGGGGCTATTCTGCTGTTGGTATTCAGGAGCTGGGACAGACCTAGGAGAGGGAACTGGGTGTGAAGATTACAGACGACATGTGGGGAGATTTAAAAAAAAAAACAAAAAAAAAAACAATCTGTAATTGAGCTAGGGCACTACAAGTCATGTCCAAACAGCACAACAAATCCTCGTAGTCCTACAAATTGTCAGTGTTTCTGTCACTAATTACAAAAAACTGGAAACTGTCCCAAATGATATGCAGAACGTGTTGGGAACTCAGGTGGAATTCAATCCGGTATCTCCTCTCACATTACTAATGTACATTGTTTAAAATTGTTTAATGTCTTGACATTGTGTGCAAGGAACATTATATTACTTCAGTGAAGTTCCTGAATTGCTCCCACATTCTCTGCTGAGAACAGGACAATAATAGAGCATATTCCGCTGGGCTTCATAACTTGCGTAATGCACTTCAAGACCGCTAATTTTAACAAAATGTGGAAACTCTTTCTCGAATATCTTAATGTGAATTTATCTGCTATTTTAAATGGTGCTTAAATGAAGCTGATGAGATGCTGAGACCCAACTATGGTGGTTTCTGTCCTACTGTGATGATAAATGTGATGTGCCTGATGAGAATGTTTTTCTTTTCTTTTCTTTGTTACATTTTAAATACTATCAAAGTGTTGTTCCAAAACCTCATAGTGTGATTGGTGTGCAGTTTGTTTATTTAGTGATAAAAAACAAATCCATTAGTTAATATTTCAGAGCCTAATAGATAAATCAGAATGTGATCGGAACCGTTCTCAGGTGATAAACACATCACACTCAAGACAAGCGACGGAGGACGAGACAGTAACCCCTGCTTCACACCAAACCACACATCCACCCTCCAGAATGACAGACTGAGATACTGATGAACAGATAGAGAAGGAGCTCCACAAGACATTCTGAGTCCAGTTTTTCAGTCTGCCCTTGAGTTGTGCTAGGCCTCCTGGGACAGTCTGTACCCCCAAGGAGGTGTAGCTCATCACCTTTGCTCACACGCATGGCCGGGATGCCCTTGATCAATTCCTCTCACCTGCAAAGCTGTACACACACAAATAGAAGAAGAGAATCTCTTCATCACACTCAGCTGTGATTGGTTGGTTCTTCAAATCACACACTATATGCTGCCGTGGAGTTCACATAAAACTCTAGATGGATCCACAAAGAAGCTCACTTCCACATCGCTCCATTCACTCAGTCAGCCAAGTTAATCCATCTGCTCCCTAGTGGTCGTTGTAAGGCATGACAGCGTCTCCACCCCGCATACTGGACCAGGGTCACACACTCAGTGGCCCTGTGGCATACTGCTGAAGTGAGGAGTGCTTTGCATCCCTGGCACCATATATCCTTATTCCTTATTTTCCCTGTTTTTTGATTCATGCAAACTCAACACCTCTTCCCTGTTTAGCTGTTGTCTTGATAAATAAAGAAAAATACACTGTGTTACAATGCACTAATTCGATCAGATTTTGCTGTCTTCCAGAGGCTCACAATCACTGCCTTTCCTGGTGGGCTTTTAATGTGAAAAATATGCAAGAATATTCCACTTCCAATGATGATAGCATAAACCTTAACAATTTTCTATTGAAGCATTTTCATTTTCCATTGAGGTGATTTCCTTTTTTAAGCCTCACTACATGTCTTTTTTGTTTTCCACTGGCATCTTTGATTTGATCTTTTCCATTTCACCTTCAAAACTGAGCTTTTCCATTTTTCATTTTGATTCTATTTTTGATTCTATTTTGATTTCTATTTTCAAATTCATGGTACCTATTGCAGTACCTTGTATTAACCACTTTCTCTTTTAAGTATCTTTCTGGATGATATAAACTGCTACACTGCAGCATTTATACTGACCAAAAAAATGTGGAATTTCAACATCCAACATCCCATCATTCCTGTGGCTCAGTCCATTACTCTCAGTGTAAAGGAGCCTGAATAACTACAGAGTTGTATGTTTGTTCTGGGAGGGTTGACTTTAACACACTCCCAAAGAGATATTCCTGGCAAAAAGTAGAGGCCTCAACTTTGTTTTTCAGTGAAAAAAAGAGTGTAAATGTAGATGATATTTCCACCAACCCTTGTTACGTCTAATTCCTGATTTGGTGAGTAAGTGAGACAAACCCACTGTGCCAGGCTGTGCTGCTGTGCTGTTTTATGATGTCAGCCAAGAGAAGAATGTGAAACCGTTGAATGCACATTACAGGACCATTCTAGTGGTTTTCAGTCCAGTGAATCCTGTGTTCTTACAGCTTACATTATTGACAGCCATTTCACATTTAAAGCAAGTGGCACCGTAATTATTTGAATAAAGTGAGTTTTTTTTTTAAAGTGAGTACGCTATCAATCAACTTACAGAGACTTAAAACTTGCTCAACATAGGTAATGCATCGTAACGAAACACACATCGCACTGATTTTTGTTAAAGTTACTTCCTTTAGTTTTAATTGCAATAGCGGAATGATCTGTGAATCCCTCATGGTGGTGCATTCACATGCTGAAGTGAAGGTCTGACAACAGAGCTTCTTCATTCAGCTGCCACATAACACTCCATTCAGAAACTGTGATTAAGAATTCACAGCATCGGAAAATTAGGAAAGACAACAGGAAATACAAATACTTACCAGACATAAGTGTTGTAAAAACTTTTCATCATCTTGACAGGTAGTTGTAATGAATAATGTATGAAAGTTATTTGGTAGAGCTCAGAGTGGAGCACGGTTTTAGCTACACGATAGCACATTGCTCTATGTCGAACTCGGATGTGAGCTGTGAGTGGATTGTCAGAATTGGAAAATCTGAATACGAGTTGGGAAACAAACAGTATTTAGCAAAGAAGAAACTCTGCAAAGTAGTAACACTTTCAAAAGAAAATGTCATCGAATATAACGAGGAGCTCCGACGAGGGGACTATTACACTTTCTACAGAGAAACTGTTGTACCGTATCATTTGGAGCCAGATTATATACTGAGGAGGACACTGCCGCTACATCAACCAGATCAACCAGAACGCCAGACTCTGGAAAGAACAGATGGCAGCTGTTGGTATAGTTGGAACACATGCCAAGCTATGTAATCCACAACAGAATGTTTGTTGTGCCATGAATGGGACATTTTGGAACCACTGTTGGAGGAGCCCAAGTGGGGAAGTAATACTGTGGATGAACCAGCATGCCATCCCAATTTCCTGAATCCTGGTGTGCTTGATACATTTTTTACTAACAGGTAGGGAGGGTATACTTTAATGTAACCTGACTACACAGTGCATTCACTTTCTTTTTCACATTTTGTTATGTTGCAGCCATTTAAGGTCTCTGCAGAAATGTTTCACTGGGCTCAAGTCAGGGCTCTGGCTGGGCCACTCAAGGACATTCACAGAGTTGTCATGGCCCAGTCTGAGGTCCTGAGCACTCTGGACCAGGTTTTCGTTAAGGATATCTCTGTACTTTGCTCAGTTTACCTTTCCCTCAACCCTGACCAGTCACCCTGTCCCTGCTGCTGCAAAACACCCCTACGGTAGGATGCGGTCATCACCATGCTTCACCGTTGGGATGGTATTAGGCAGGTGATGACTAGTGCCTTTTTCCATCAGACTTGAAGCTTAGAACTGAGGCCAAAAAGTTCAATCTTGGTTTCATCAGACCAGAGAATCTTGTTTCTTAGAGTCTGAGAGTCCTTTAGGTGCTTTAATGTGTCTGTCTGACCACTCTGCCCTAAAGCCCAGATCAGTGGAGTGCTGCAGTGATTGTTGTCCTTTTGGAAGTGTTTCCCATCTCCACACAGGATATCTGGAGCTCAGCCAGAGTGACCATCGGGTTCTTGGTCACCTCTCTTACCAAGTTTGAATACTTTCTGAATACACTTCATGCACTCATCTTTTGGTTCAGCCAGTACAGCCTGGTGGCCTATCGCATCACTTTGGAGTGGTTTCTCAAAGGAAAACATCTTGGGAGGGGTGAAAGGAGAGTACTTCCCTCCTTTCTTGTCCTGGCGATCAGAGCGAAATCCCCCTGCTACTGACACCTACTTTGGGTTCAAGAATATGGATGATGCTGAATCGTTGATGTACAGTAGCTTCAGAAAATGTTCAGCTCCCTTCAATTTTTACACATTTTATTGTGTTGTACATTTAATTTGAAATGGATAAAATTGCCATTCTTGCCCATCAATGCATTTTTGCCCACAGGATGCACCTAACTGTGGCCAGGTGCATCCTGTTTGCTTTAGTTATCCTTGAGATGTGTCTACAATTAACCCTACATCAGGACGAAAACCAAGCCACGAAGTACAGGACAGTACAAGTATCAGGACAAGTGTATATATGAAAGTGTATATATAAAGCTTTGAGTGTTCTCTGGAGCACAGTGGCTTCAATCATTGTGAAATCGAAGAAGTTTGGAACCACCAGGACTCTTCCTAGAGTTGGCCGTCCGGGTGATGATAACATGGTTGTTTATCTGAAGTATAGGTCCACAAATTACTGATATTTTATTTTTATTTATTACTCAAAGTTATATTGAATGCTGTATCTTAATTGAAGCTAGTGCTAAAGTGATTAGTCAATAACTGATTAGTCATTCTAAAACCTAACGCTCAACAATTCTGGTATTCAGTGAATTCTTTTAGATAATTTATCAAGCTAAAAGGCCAAATATTTGCATCTTCGCAAATGTGAGGACTTGTTTTTCCTCTGTTCTAGGCCAGTAAAATGAATTACTTTGGGCTTTGGACTGTTGGTCAGATAAAACAAGACATCTGAAGACATGACCTTGAGCTATTGGAAACTGTGATCGACATATTTCACTGCTTTCTGCTTTCCGATTTCTGACTTACATACTGAAAGATTATCAATTGATCAATAGAGTAATTAGCTGCAGCTCTAATTTAAACATTTCCTGTAATCACTCAGCGAGTGTTCGTATCAAAAAACAGTCAGGACCTTGGTGTTTATGTTCTAATTCTTTCATTTCTCAGTCCACTAACAGGTCCATTTTTACAGACTCGATACGTTTCTTTGAAGAGTTAAAGCCGGTTACAGCACCATGTGTTACATAGTGGGGAGAGCATTCGGTTGAAAAGCAGTTATTTTCAGGACTGAACGCCTCCACACAGACCGAGGAAAACACATTTCACTCCCCACACAGAATGCAAGCCACCAGCTGTCCTTCCATTCAGCAATAGTAGTCCATAGACAGACTGTACACACACACACGCAGACACAGAATGAATAAATGGCATTACATGCTCTTTCTTTGCCAAACACGTCAATACATGTCTCTAGCAATCTCTATGCTCTCACTGTTTTTTCTGTTTACAGACAAGCTCTAGTCCCTTTATTCAAATCCACCTAAAAGCAGATATAACCAACACCAACAAATTGTTGCAAAGTAATGATGTCTTATTTCTGTACTTCAGGAGACTCTTGAGTAACATTTCATTTAGCGATTCAATACATACATCTTCCTTTCTGCACAACATTCCACCTGTCCATGTTGAACAAACCCCTTTTACCCTAACATGCATTCAAGTGAATGGGAAAGTGGGCTCAGACTTTTGGGCCCCCATGTATGTATTTGTGTTGTCGGGTTTGTGGTGTGTATATATACATATACAATCTACTAAGCAAACATGGTATCTCGTAGTTATTAATAATTAATTAGAATTATCTATTTTTTTTCATTTTTAATTCTTGCTTTGGCTCCATCCAGTGGTAGTATCAAGAATGACAGTGAGGTAGTGTGCAGGTTTGTGCTTTTGTTTTGTACCCATAATCACACCCCCCCTTCAAACAAACTTAAGGGCATTCCAGCTGTTTAGTAAAGCTGGGGGACTTGCAAATGACGCTTTTTTTTTTTTAAAAATCTGTGCGCTAGTGTTGGTCCAAAATGCTGCATGCTACACTTCCCATGATACACCTCACCAACATGTTTTGTCCGACCCTCCCAGCCATGTAAGTGTCTATGTTTGGTTTTTGTTTTGGTCTTTGTTTGTTAAATCCACACCCCCAGTTTGTAATGCAGATTCTCTGTGATTAATCTGTGGTCCCCAAGCCCAAGCTGATATAACCTATCATGGGAGTTGTTTTCTCAGACTTGACAAGGCTTCACAGAACACATGATATAACTGTTTTGACAAGATGGGCAGTATCTCCCCCATGAGATGTTAACTGAGCTCGATGTGTAAAATGAGTGGAGTGTCCCTATAATAATTATGTATTTTCAATAAATTATCCCTTTATGTTATGAGATGAGTAATATTTACATCAAATATTTCAGAAATACTTCAGGGCTCTTTGCTCAAAAGTGTCGGCAGCTGAAGTGGTTGTGGTAAATATTTCATCGGCCTCAGTCAACTCTCATCTGCTCCATTCAGCTGAACTGTACTTAAACCCTGAGAGTGAAGGACAGACCGAGATGTCCTCCCACCCCATCACAACCGGGTGCCGCAAACACTCTTGCTTGATGATGCTGTTTTCCCATCAGGAGAGCAATGGAAGGTGGGAGGGGGGGTGGCTCCGAGGCCTGAAGGATTGAAGGATAACAAAGAGCTAATCTGTTCACAACAAGGCATGGTCACAATGGCTTAAACAAGTCATAAAAACAGCCACTACTTCTCCCAGTGTGTAAAGTCGAGGTTTATGAATGTCCATTGAATAAGCAAATACTTCTAGGTACTCCCTTTATTAGGCTAAACTGAAAAGAAGAGCTCAGTAATTCATATTTTAGACCTGTAAGGTCGCGCGTTGTAATTGAGGTGAATGGCGGTGGAGCAGCTCATTTTGACACAGAAATCCTCGGAGTCATAGTCACAGTATACGGTGTCTATGGACCCAGTCAATAAAGGCATTCTTGCTTTCCTCCGAGGTGGGTGTTCACTGATCCGATCGTTCAGCGGCTGAGGGCGGGAATAAGGAGGAGGGAGGCTGGCTCCTTTGTCCCTCTGCAGCCCCTTCCTCCCCCAGCGTGACAGGAGCGCGTGCCCCGGTTGTGGCAGCATTTATCTACCGCCCCCCCCCCGGTTTAGTCTTCCACAGCTATGTGCTAGAGAACGGATTCTAGAAGTAGGACGTGTTGAGCTAATACACGACGAGCCGAGTCGCATAAAGACCCACAACTTCCACGTCGAACGAGCGGACGTGTGCTCCGTCATAATGACTCCGCCGACGGGGCTGCTCGGTTGTTGACACAAGGCACCGCAATCATAGCTCACTGTCAGTCGGCCAGTATCCGTGCTCATTGTTTGTCACGGAACGCCCGGGAATGCCGGGGTTCGGTCCCGGTTTCAGTATTTCTCCCGTGGCCTCGGAGGAGTTCGCGCTGGCCAAACAAGCAGCTAAGCGAAACAGTCCGAACACACTTTGTTACTTTCTCGACGTGATGTCGAGACCAAGCGAAACGTTTCTGAGGGAAATGCAGTCCGGAACAACAACTAGCTAAAAGCAACACAGCATCCCCGCCAACCTGCGTGAGCACCAGCACCAGCACTGTGTCCAAACCACATAAGGTCGGCACGAAGCCCAGGACGAACAGGCAACTAACAAAGACCCCGCGGTTGAACCAACTCCAGTGGCCACAGCGCCAGAATGACTACAACACAAACAACTGGGGGCAGACAGATTAGTAGCAAATCCGATGCTGACAAGGGGCTCCCGTAGTCTGGGTTATTCAAGCTTAGTAAAGCCCAATGGTTGCTTATTATCCTTGTAACGCAGGGAGCGACTTACCCGTTTTCCCTGCCCGTCTGCGTTCCTCAGAAATAAGAGTGATTCCACATTGTGTTTTATCTCCAGCCAGAGCTGCTGCTTCTACTGGACCCTAGGCATCAGTCGGTGTGTGGTAGATGAGTCTCCTGTGTGTGTGTGTGTGTGTGTGTGTGTGTGTGTGTGTGTGTGTACGCGCTAGGATGAAACGCCTTTTCTCCTCCAGGAGCTGCATTGTTGACATTGGCTTCCTGACGTCATGCTGGTCCTCATTCACAACAACGGCCGAGCCCCCCTGCTCTTACGACGATTGACCCCCCCCCCCGCCTCATCCTGACGATGCAGCACAGATGTGTGGTTCCGCTCTCCCTAACCGCGTTACTACACGGTTGATCTCTGCCGTAGACGTGCATTGGTAGGGATACGTTGCTGAACTAGGCGAAGGAAGGTTGGATTATCCCTTTGGTCTATAAAATGTCAGAAAATAGTTAAAGACGCAGATTCAAGGGTGTCAACAACAACAATCTGAACAAAGATAGGCCTCTGCGTCGCTTACAGGAGACAAAGAAAACCCAGATAATGTTTGACACGGATGCTGGAAACTGACCGAAGCGATTCATACTTCATCAGAAGAGCTGCTGACTCCTCCATTTATTGACGTTTCAAGCACGGCATTGCAATTGAGCTAAACTAAGTTCTGCTAAATTTTGGTGGTGAAATTAATATACGTTGAAGACGTTTGAAACGACCCCAAGGACACGGAGCCAGGAACCCTGAACTAGAACCTTGGAACCTCTTCATGGTGGCCCCTTGGAACTCAAAACCTCTGAAATCCCTCAAGGACCCCAACACCATCGGAAACCACTGTGACCTGTTAACAGAACCCTGAAACCCGTGATGCCAGTGAATTCCTGAAGAACTCAGAATACTTCCTTCTCTCACATATTATTTTCATTTTTATTTACATGGAATCATTTTCTGTCGGGGGGGGGCACGGGTGCGTATGACCATGTGAAAAACGTGGAGTGAGACTAAGGATGAGTGGATCTTTTTATTCATTTGTCTAATCCATAAAGCCAGATACAAAGTACATTTATTCACACTCTTTAAAAGAGAATTAATGACACATTTTTTCTTCATGAACTGGATATAGCTTAAGACACGGGTGGCCATGGACACTTTGTCCACCATAGAAAAGCACTATACTCTGCAAGTGCAGACATTTTGACATGACAATAGGAAAACCACAGGTGTAAATAATCAAATGAATAAAGGCAGAATTCCCTTTCTGGGTCCCTTTTTCATCGCAGACATTTTGACTTTTCACAGGCGTCACTAATAACACTTAATTTTCCATCATTTATGTTATTAATTCCACCTGTGCCTCTGCCATGATAAGTCTGAAAAAGGTGCAATATTCTGATGGATGTGGGAAAAATAAAATAGTGAGAGTGATCTGATGATAGCAAGGTTAACAAGATTTATTCTGAACGCAAAACATCATATTTAGTTCAAAATAGAAAAAGTGTTGACAGACAGATGCTCATCAAGCAAATATGTCAGTCAGATCCAAAATATGAAAAAGCCTATCTTTCTCTCAAGTACACTACAGTATACCAGGAGATCCTTGTGTCTGTATTACCTGAAACCGAAGTTTACTATGCATTGTCTGCTGAACTAGCAGTGGGGCTCCTGGCTTTGTGACGTCTGTCATTTCTGTCATTCTGTTGGGTAGTCCACCACTTTGCTCCAGACTGCAATATCTCTGCGATTATTCGGTAGATTGCCTTGAAATTTTGTACAGATTTGCAGAGAGGATGAATCCTAGTGACTTTGGTGATCCCTAAACTTTTCAGCTAGCGCCACCAACAGGTCAAAAAGTCAGTGGGTCTAGTACTTTTGTTTATGATTAAACTTATAACATCCCCATAAGCCCTAGCTGTGTTTTGTGATTAGTGCTAATTAGCAAATGTTAGCATGCTAACACATTGGTAAAGATTACCTGCGAGACATCAGTGTGTTAACACTCCGATTATGAGCATGCTGACATTAGCAGTTTGGACCAGGGCATGGAGACACTAGCACTGTTGGACTCAAATTCATCTGATAACAGGTCTAAAGAAAGGTCTATAAATAATGACTAAAGTCATAAAGTGCTACATTGCCAGACCCCAAGCTAATGTCTTCACTTATTGTGTCTGAACGTAGAAAAAAAAGGGGAAAAAATGTACCAGTTAAGTGAGTATATCTCAGCATTCTTTAAACTCTAGCCACCAAATGTTTGTTTTCTTTTTATTCTTTTTTTTTTTATCTAAATGATTTAGACACTTGATTAATAACCTATTAATTATTATTAATTTCAAAATCAAATAAATAATTAATAATAAAATCAAAGTACTTGATAGTACTAAGAACACAGCGAGTGGCCTCCATAATCTGGTAGCTGCTGAACACACAAGGCATTTACATTACATTATAATCCGAGAAACACAAAGAAAGATAAATAGGCACAATTGAAAAGTAAATACTGCTTGAAAATCAAATCACATATATTTGAAACCATGTTTGCAGTGTACTGCGGCCATTCTGAACAGGACAGTAGGTACAAAACAGTTTCTAATACAGAGCATAATCCTGCGGGAACTGGCAGAGCTGTTATATTTTATCAGTTTGCCACAGACAGGCACCTCTTGGGCCTCATTCTGAGCAGCTGGATTCAGATCAGCCCACATTCTCAATGTCAAGATGTTATAAATAGCTAGAACTGATTTGTAGAGCTTCTCTAGCTAAGATCAGGGGGACATAATGTTCTCAGTAGCCCCATTTATACAGCCTGTTCAGGGCGGTAATGTTGCAGCTTTATTCCGCCTCGACATTCTTTATAAGAGATACTAAAGCGGAATGGGGGGGGGGCATTCATTGTTCCGGCAATAAGCCGAAGGTAGTCACAGAGCCGGATTGATGTCTGTGTAAAAGGGAGAGCCAGCATGGTGGGACAGAGGCCGGCACTGTTGCGCTACACGTAACACCTCTGTCTCCGGAACGCCAGCATGCTATCTAAAAATCACACACTGGGGCAGCATTATGTCGGCTGTGTTGGCTTCAGTGTAAACAAGCAAAGCCCAGGTAACAACAATATAGAGGCATCTCTGTGGGGCCATGGAAAGATCCATGGGTTGCCTGATAGGGTTGGAATGACAAACAAAAGACAAGCTGGCTGATGGCGGCCTCCTGAAGGCACACATTCACCTCAGAGGGCTGCTCACACAGTTTCTGTCTGTGTTTGTTGGTGCAGTCAGATAAAAATTTGTCATTAGAACTTGGATGTCGAACAATCAGCTATTATAACGCAACAATACAGTTGTTCAGAGTCTGATTATTTTATTTCATGCATTCTTCTTCCTTGTCAAAACCTGGTGACTACATTACCTACAATGTAACTTGACTTCCAACAGTTGGGTTGGAGATTTGGGTCTGTTATGCTAGTGGCAGCTAATGTAGCCTGGAGCCGATAGCCTCAAGCAGAGATGAGTGGTGGGCTGTGGAGTCTGGAACAGGGTTAGGGTTAGCCCTATAAACACAGATGTCCGTGACTGACTGACTGAAAAAGTTACACCATTTGTCAGCCGAGTGCCACGTGACTGAGTGTTGGAGCTTCCCCATTGGCCTTTGCTTTTTCTACCGTTTCTACTACGTCATCGGGGCGTGTTGCCTACCTGGCCTTTGTTGCTAGATTTACCGACTTGTATCTCTATAACTCATATTAGAATAGTGTTGGTGTACTGAAGACTTGCCTAACTCAATAATAAAGTATAACTAGCAGGTGATGACAATCCAGTGCATTCAGCAGACCTTTGTATTTCCTCTTCCTCCTTTAGAAAGCAGACAAATCTGAGGAGTGTCACCACAAGAGAGGGAGGTGGCTTCAATTTCAGACCAGCCAGGAGCTTTCTCTATGTGTGCATGCGTGTTACAACACAGCATGTCAAATTGTTGTTGAATGCACTACTGGGATTTTAAAAAAAACTATACATCGCTATGGAAACTGCAGCCTCGCATCCAAGTGGATCCAGTTCTTCCCTCAAACCAGACACACTCCTCCATTTGAAATGGCTGTTAACATCAATAACCTGCTGTACTCTAGCAGCTGCTGATGAAAAGTGTTTTCAGGACAAACTGTGTCACCTGATTTCTTTCCCAATTTGCCCACAAATCAAAGTAATATTCTCGGCTTATCCTGGACCAGTTGTCTTTTCTGAAATGGCCTGTTCAAAGATGTAAATTAAGCTGAGCATGAAATTACAAAAGATATGAATACATATTTTTTTGTAATATATGGATGCTAGGTTTGCATGTAAATATTTAAAGCCATCTGTTACTGCTGCATTTGTAGATATTTGGGGGTTTTAGAAAGATTCAAACAAACTTACAGTATTTAAAATATACATCAAAATGTATGTATTGTACATCATGCTTTTTTTTTATTTCAACAATTAAAATGTATTAATACTACAGCTGGTGCTATATAATATTGAGTTTTATTTATTGTTTGTAATTTCCTCTCCACTTGCTATCATAGGTCTTATGTGCTGCATATCGGTAAGAACTGCAGGTCGGTGCTGCAGTATTGTAGCTGTTTCTTTCTGTGTTGTTCCTTTTTTGGCATGGTAAAGTTATTCAGTGTATGTTATAATGTCCCAAACTTTTTTGTGAAATTTTTTGATTAATGACATCCCTATGATCAGTTGTTTAGCCCAAACATCCCTGTATAGCAATCATTGTACTGTAGTGAAAATAAAGCTCCTCCATTCAGTTATACAGTAGGAGACGTGATGATTGTAGGTCAGTGGTCCCAGGTTTGAATGCAGACAGGCCATCTGGGGCCCCTCTGCATGGAGCTTGCATCCTCTCCAAACACAGGTTCTTACCATATGGGTTTTCTCCAGGTGCTGTGGTTTCCTCTCACAGTCCAAAGACTGTTAGACTAGTTTGTCTGTAGCTCCAGCCCCCCCCCCCAAAACCATAAAAGGTAAGGAGGCATACAGTCCTGCTTGAAATGATTGGAACCCCTGAATTCACACTACAGAATTTAGAATATGTTCAGAAATGAATGCAAATGAACCAATTTTGTAAAATCGAGATATTTTAATAAAATGTCCAAAGTTATCGAACAACAACAACAAAAACTGTTCTCATATAGTTAAATAAAAAATACAGATATACAATGTACACTCGACACAATTATTGTCATTTTGATGAATTTATATTAGTTCCTCAAACGAAATAAAAAACATAAGACTCACCTATGCTTAATTTTCAGCGTTCACATGATCTGAATTAACCAATGTTGATGGTTTTACTGCATAAGAAGGGTCTGCTTGTTTCCAGTTTCTTTTGGAGAATGGTGAAGACAAGAGAGCTGTCTAAGAGCATCAGAAATGTTGTTATCAAAAAACAGAACAATTCCAAATGCTACAAGACAATCAGCAAAGATCTGGAAATCCCTGTTTCAACAGTTGGTATTGTTATCGAGAAGATTCACAGTCATAAAACTGTTAAGACGATCCCACTGAATCCCTTTGAAAACCTTTGGAGAGCTGAAATCTGCCATTGACAAAAAGATTCCTGTGAACTTAAAAGAGCTTGAATGCATAGAAGTGGAAGAGTGACAGAAACTCCCAGCAGACAGGTGAGAGAAGCTTCTAGAAGGATACAAGAAACGTTTAGAGGCTGCCACTGATGCAGATGGTTTTATATAATATTAGTGAAAGGTGCCAATAATTGTGTCTGGGGTACATTTTGTATTTGTATTATTTCACTATTATGCAAGTTTTGTTTTTTATTTTTTTTTCGTTTAGTAACTTTGGACATTTTATCAAAATATTCTGATTATACACTTAAATGAATTAATTTGCATTTATTTCTGAAGATATTCTAAATTCTATACATAATAGTCAGGGGTGCCAATAATTTCAACCAGGACTGTAGATAATGAATGGAGGATGATGTCCTGATGTCTCGAAACTGAATTTATTTTAGTTAAACACTCCTACACCCAATTTATGGGGTTCTTACACATACACACACACACACAAATGTGGGGCCATGGGAAACTTGATCTGATAATGGTGCTTGAAAAGAGATCAGGGGATCTCAAAAATAAATGAGTTTAACTCTTATAATGTATATCCATATCAAATTTAATGGTTAGTTAAGGTATCTTACTTTGGTCCAAAGAATGGACTGACGCGTCTGATAAATATGTGGTCATGAACCATGTTGATTTCTGTGTAAATAGTAAAAGCTGATTTTCCGTAGAAATGCTCTTTAACTGTAATATTTAGATGGAATAGCCCTGAAACTCAAAGTGGACAGAGGCTGCAGGGACGTGAGGAACGGCAGTGAGCTCAGCAGACAGGACCTGGACAGGCGGGTTGTATGAGTGGGAGGTCCAGCCATCATCCTACAGACAAAACTATTTGTCTGAGCTCTGCTGTGCTGTCACAACTGATGTGCTTCCTACCTGACAGGACCAACCTGCAACTGCAACATCAACAGCAGCAGCACTCACTCTTTTCAAGGTACTGATCATATAGCAGAAGTTCTGTCACCTGTGAACTCAATGTTAAAGGTGTAGGAAATCACAGTACCTGCAGGTTTCAGAAAGACTCATTTAAGACTTGGGTTTCTTTAATCCTTTCATGCATGATGTATTATCCCCTGGCTCAGATTTTTTTTCTATGTGTATTCACTGTTCTTCAGGCATGAAAAATATTTTACTCTTTATTATTTTTATGGGTTTTCCGGGAGTTATTGATGTTTCTGCTCAATTTTAAGTAATGTGTGGGGGAAATGGGAAATGGGTCAACCAGTTCTAAGTGTTGTGTTTGAAGGATACCAGACAAACTCCAAGTGGTTTTAATATGTCTTTCACTGAGGAAAGGCTTCTGTCTGACCACTCTGTCCTAAAGCCCAGATCAGTGGAGTGCTGCAGTGATGGTTGTCCTTCTGGAAGTGTCTTTCATCTCCACACAGGATATCTGGAGCTCAGCCAGAGTGACCATCGGGTTCTCGGTCACCTCTCTTACCAAGGCCCTTCTCCCCTGATTGCTCAGTTTGGCCGGACAGCAGCTCTAGGAAGAGTCCTGGTTGTTCCAAACTTCTTCCACCAATGAATTATGGAGGCCAATGTGCTCTTGGGAACCTACATTGCAGCAGAATTTTTTTGTAGCCTTCCTCAGATCTGTGCCTCAACAAAAGCCTGTCTCCTTCAACCTCATGAATTGGTTTTTGCTCTGATATTCATTGTCAGCTGTGAGACCTTATATAGACAGGTGTGGGCCTTTCCACATCATGTCCAATTGAATTTACCACAGGTGGACACCAATTTATTTATTTATATATATATATATATATATATATATATACATACATACATACATACCTACATATACATTCACTGTCTCCAGTACCAGACGCAGCAAAGCAGCCCCACAGCCTGATAGAACCTCCACCATGTTTTACTGTAGGTAGGATGTTCTTTTCATTGTGGTCTTCATTTTGTCGCCTATAATCAACATATGAGCTTTATTCCCAAAGAGCTCTACTCTGGATTCATCTGTCCATAGAACATTATCCCAGAAAGACTGTGGCTTATCTATGAACATTTTTGCAAACATTAGCCTTTTTGTGCCTGCCTTTCTTTCAATAGTGGTGACCTCCTTGGCCTTCGCCCATGGAGACCTACTTGGTTTAGTGCGTGGCGTATGGTACGGGCTGAAACCACCACTCCAGATTGCTCCAGGTCAGCCTGAAGCTTTTTAGATGTCTTGTGTGGTGTTTCTTCTACAATCCGCATCAACCTTCAGACTTCTCTCATTGAGTTTCTTCTTAGGGCCACGTCATGGAAGCATCTTAACAGTTTTATGACTGTGAATCCTCTCGATAACATTACCAACTGTTGAAACAGGGATTTCCAGATCTTTGCTGATTGCCTTGTAGCCTTTGGAATTGTTCTGTTTTTTGATAATAGCATTTCTGATGTTCTCAGACAGCTCTCTCGTCTTCACCATTCTGAAAAAGAAACTGGAAACAAGCAGCACTTTTTTATGCAGTAAAACCATCAGTCATTGGTTAATTCAGGTCATGTGAGGACTGAAAATTAAGCATAGTCGAGTCTTATTTGTTTTTTATTTTGTTTGAGGAACTAATATAAATTCATCAAAAGATGCCTATAGTTGTGTTGCGCATACATTTAATGTCTGTATTTTTCTATTTCAATATATTAAAGCATTTTTTGTTGTTGTTCAGTAACTTTGGATATTTTATTAAATATTCTGATTGTACAAGATTGGTTAATTTGCATTTATTTCTTAGGATTTTCTAAATTCTGTAGTGAAAATTCAGGGGTTCCAGTAATTTCAACCAGAGCTGTATGTATGTGTATAAGTATGTATGTACACCGAAAAGCTAACAGTTTTAATGTCTTGGCTGAATGGTGTATATGTTTGGTGAGTACGCATGTATTCGGAAGACACCTTACTTTAAGCGGAAGTTGCTACAACAACATGGCGCTACGGTGATGATGACTACTCATGAAGGTGCAGACCGGCGGAAATACGAGGAATGTGTATGTAATTTTAGTTGTGTAGATTAGCTTCCAAGTCCATCTCCTACACAGCTTTATTATTTTTAGTGCTCTTATGAAGATCTGTATCTCTGTGTCTAGTATTTGCTGTCAGCTGCTCAGCTTTCAGTTATTGTGTAACTAACAGCCTCTTTTATCACCAAACTCAACACTAAATTCAGTGTGCTGAGGCTCAAATTTGTTGTCCAACCTGTTGGTGATGATGCAGTCATTCTACACGTCACTAATTCATACCACTTCCGATACGCTGGAATAGTTTGAGGGGTTGTGTTGTTACGTGTTACTCGGTAAACTGGGTTAAATATATGCGTTGTATTGTTAACCAGTAGTGTTACAGTTTACCATGCTGAAATAAAGCCCTGCTCCTTGTGTAAAAGCTCAGATAATCTGTGCCACCATTTTTGACTGGAGCACTTCAGACTAATAGCAGAACAAAAAGTCCATTTATTCATACTTTCACCACCATTCACGTGTCCTGCTGTGGCTGGCAATAGGAACATCAAAACATCTTCCTTCAAAGAAAACAGTACACTTGTGGTGTAAAAGCAGTTTTGTAAATTAAAACTACTGACAAAATACCACACACGATTTTTACTTTCTAAAAGCGTATTACAGTCTGTACATTTTAAAATCACATGTGAAATGCTTCAGGAATTCTTAGGTTTCAATTAAAAGTATCCACAAAATAAACTGACATGAGAAAATGAACTGTACAAGAACAATGCTAAGGCAACGTTTGAACAAATGCATTTAAACAACATTCCATCCCCCCCTCAGAAATCCCCAAACCAAAGTGAGACTACAACACATGCTGAAGATTTCTTTGCCCCAAATAAGTGCAGTGCAGAATAATGTTAATCTAATTATGTGGAATATGGCTGTGTGTACTGAAGAAAACAAAACTGAAATGGATTAAAAAAAAAAAAAAAAAATCTGTCAGGTTCACTATTCTACAGTTATTTCCATTTCAAACAGCCTTTCAACAAAGCTCTTCTCTTGCTCTGAGGCAGCATCTTTCTGAAGCAGAATTCCTTTGGTAACAATTGCATTCACAGTAAAATCGGTTTTAAATGATACAGCCCACCCTGCCTTTCCTATTTTCATAAAACACAATAAAAGGGGTGTGACTAAGTAAATATATAAAAGTAAGAATTTACAAATTTAATTGTAGCTACTTTTCAACAATTCAACAAAGAAAATACAACAAAATAAAATTCACTGGCTAAAAGGCAATTTATCTTATAACCCCACAAGGAAATGACACCTGAAGCTTCAGTTTTTATCTGAATGAAAGTCCATTTCAGAATACGAGTCCATGTGAAGTCTCTTTGGTCCCACTGGGTCCATCCCAAAGGTCAGGACTAAAATGACTGGGACTGAATTTTATGGCCAACTCCATCACCAAATGTACAGAGGCCCAGAGAGGATGTGGCAGCTACTACTTTTTAGGTTCATTATCTCTCACAACTGAGTCACCTCATTACTCAAGATAGCAAAAGGTGCTCCTGGTTATGAAATTCGCTTCTTCTACTAAATGTGTTTTGTATTTATAGTATAGGGTCAAAATTGAAGAAATGCACATTTCAGTCATATTTCTGTAGTAACAACGCTGGTTGGTGTTCTACGTTGTTAATTTTCGGTACGGACTTATGGTCTTCATACTGTAATTTGATTGGTGCAGGCACTACAAAGTGTTTGTTTTATTGCTTATTTTCCAACGGTCTAAACTGGAAATATGGAGCACACTGTTGTCTGAAGCAGGATGGGGGGCCACTGCTGTTACCAAGTAGCCCCATTGGTGACCTTGACACTCCGTATACTCCGCCGTGATTCTAATCACAGAGGAATCTTATGAGTACTGAGGTCACAGGACTCCTGTGGTTGTGAGTTTGGACAGTCTGGTCATTTGTCATCACTACATCAGGATCCATCAGAGACAGAAAGCTTATGCTAGCAAGACGTAATCAGTGGTAATGTGCAAAATTCCAGTATTTTTCAGCCTCACTCTTAAAAACGGCTCCAGTCAAACAACGCACTGTATATCAGGCCAAGCTGAAAGCTGCCCAGGAAGCAGATCCCTCTGCAGTTAGATAAAATGTTTCTGTGTTTTTGAGGTCAAACTCAGAGACAAATGTCTGACATGATTTTCGTAAAACTGAGGCTTATGTGAAAAGCTTTAAGGGGCACGCAAGGTTTATGGCCTAGAGTTGGACGTGAGTGCAAAGTTGACACATGGTCAGAATGGCCAAACTTATGAGAATGTACCCAGGTTAAAAATACCGGAACTTTCCTTTAACATCATGACGGGTCCTTCCAACTCCAGCACTCAGTTGTCAAACTCACTCAGAGGCTTGAGGCTTAGACACTTTTTCAACAAATATGTCCAAAAACACTTCTGACAGCTGCCTTATCATTATAGTTTGTATTTCATTACACAAAAATGAATAATGTCTAGATGATAAATCCAATTTCAGTCGGACTTTAGAATTTATAATCCCAAACTATCGATTGAATTCTAATGTTATCTTGATACACTGTTTTGTGGCGAGCTAAATATCTTATTTTCTCCGGATAACAGGCTTCCCTACTTTATTGTCAGCTGGAGTGTTTCCTCTCATCCTTCAGAGAACGGGACAGTCCTGAAGAGAACAGCAAAACTGAAGAGGTGTAGATTGTTACCCGTGGCCCAGCTTACTGTCCTAGCTGTGGTGCTGGTTCTGACCCTTGATCAGACTCAGTTTACTCTTCAGGCCCTGGTGGTAGGCTGACAGGTGGCTGTTGTCCTCCACCAGCTTGCTGTGCTCCTGGATGAGTCGAGATGAAGTCTGCTGCTCCCTCTGGTCCTGCTCCAGCTCAGACATCAGCTCCTGTCTGGACAGAGGGAGCAGCGCAGAGCTTCTGTTAATGTCAGTACATCACGGCCAGGAATGAGTCATTATGTCTCAAAGGGTTCATTCAACATTTCTGGAAAAATGCTTATTTGCTTAATTTTGCTTTCTTCATCTCAGTGAGATGACAAATGCTAACATGGCACAGCATAACGTCTGGAGGCTCTGTCCGAATTTCAGAAATGCACCTATCAGCATGTAGAATAGTGACTGGTGAACAGACATTGAGTGTTAAGTAGTGAGTAGGGACAAGGGGGCAGGGACCGTCTATGTTCAGTGCCCTGCGTAAGGAAGTAGAGCGAGACTGACGTAACTCTGAGCTGTGCCAAGATGGTGTCACGTTGATGCTGCTTGAATGACAGTTAACTTCAGCAAAACTGGAGACCATGCATCAAGAGTCACATTTGTCTCTTGATAAAAGCGCAAAGAAATGTGGCGTCACAAACCAGTCGACGTAAACCGCATCCCAAAATTACTATCATTTACCAGAAATGCAAAGAAAGGCGATTAGCATCTGAAATCACAGCTTAATGTCTGTCGTCTAGTTCGCATTTCTTATTGATGCTTTGCGAGTCATAGTCTTTACTTTGCGCTTCTGAATGTTTCATTGCAGTTCTCAGTTTTTCTGAGCTTGGTCATGAGACAGAAGATGGACAAATGTTTCTGGACGGGGATTCTCTCTGCTGCTCTTCTATTGGTCCCATAAACTGTCAGTCATATCCTGCAACTAAGTGTGTGTAAGTGACCACAGAACTCGGATGCGGTCAACAGTCGGGCAGTAGCAAACCCTAAAAGATGAAATTGACCTCACTGCTGACATCAGATAACAGTGCCCCAAAGAGTTATGTGCTCACAATATTAATTGATGAGCAACAGCTGGGTGCAGTGAGTGTGCACAGCATAGTGTTAGTTTCATTAACAACAACTGTGACAAAATGTATTGATCAATGACCTAATCTCCCATTGAAGAGACGACCAGACGATGGGAGGAATAAGAGGAAACTGATGTCATTAAACAATAACTGTGACTACACCTCCATACAACAGCGTTGACAAACACAGAGAGGACTAAAATAGAGTTTAAAATAAAAACTTTAATAAAATCCCTCTATTTTTGTTGATGGAAAATGAGGAGACAAAATTACATGGACTGTTTTTTCAAACAATGACATGTTCCAAATGTCCTCCTTTCACCAGATGGCTCTGCTGCCCGGATCATCTTCCAGGTGACTCTGCACACTAGCAGTGCATCCGTGAACGCATTTGAATAATAAAGTTAAACCCATTCTAAACACCTACTGTATACCGCAGAGTAATACAGCACTACAACTAAAGTCTAAAACATTACAGAATAAATTCACTGTCTGAACATTATAAAGGTGAGATTTGATACACAGTGGTACAGGGGCCTTGTTTATTGTGTAGGGTTTTCTTTTTTCTGGACATGCAGGGTTCCTCTTATCAAACAAAGTTAAGCTCATACACTGCACCGAGGAACAGTGCAGATGGATACACCGTTGTCCACCGAGAGATAAATTCTAGCATACAACCCCCCCTCAAACTGTAAATTGTCATTTTTAGCTGTTTGCTTACTGGTTAAACACAAAAGTTCGACAGCTTCAGAGGAAGTGACAGGTGTGTTTTTAATTTTTGACAGATCCATTGCTTCCAGTCTTTATGCTAAGCTAGGCTAACCATGTCCTGACCAGCTCTGTACTTAACACAAGAGCAAGGGATTGATAATCACCTTCTCATCTCATTCTCAGAGAGAAAGCGAATAGGCCTATTAAATGTTGAACTGTCTGCCTTTAAAGGCAGAATTAGACTTAGAGGGGAGGCAGCAGCAGTAAACTTGAAGATGTCTCATGTATGGCAGAACCTTTTATTCTTGAGGATTCAAGATAGACAGGTCATAATTCTGTGTAGAAATATGACTATTTCATCACCCAGATAACAAATCCTTTTTGTTTGCAATGCGTTTACATTTTCAGTAGGTTTATGAAGTCTCAATCCCGCCTCTTCCACACCTGCCGTCTGGTTCAGGTGCTGTAGCTACACTGTTGCTTTTTTCAGACTGACTTGTTACGAATGAACCAAGAGGAAAGAGCTAACATGAAGTCGTGTGAAGTGACAGGTAACCCACTGATTGGACAGTTTAGATTATGTCATCCTGCATCCTCACCGCTACATGGACCGATGTGGTGAAATCTAATTCTGGTGACCGACAGCAGGTCAGGCTTTACTGGACCTGGTGTGTTTCTGGATCTGCTCTGGTGTCACAAAGAGCTCACCAAGCAGCAGCTGCTGATGAAGTGTATTAGTCCAGATTGGGACTGGACTTGACAAAGAGGTAGAGCCGGAATGAAGAAGAGACATCTTGTGCTGCGGTATTAAAGTGAGGATAGTTACTTTGCAGTTGCTACATTTCACTCAGTTTTAATGAGGAACTGATCAGATACACAACATGCTTCTGTTGGAACTCTTCACTTTCTAATTCATCAGGGAGAATCCCTATACCTATGCGCATACATGTTACCATGATTATTAAGCGATCTTACACACATCAGTTCAGGGAACGCATGCCAGCCGATGATCAGCAGATGGATTTAAAAGCACTTGAGCTTTTGAGTTCATGCTCGAATCATACATCTACGTAACATCTATGTTACAAAATCCCTGAAGATGTATATATAGTTCTATTAAACAAAAACGACAACATGTGACTTGACTTACTTCCTCCGAACAAAGTGAGCAATCTCCGACTGGACTTTGAGGTACTCTTGAGCCATCCGGATGTGCTGCTCAAACACAGCCATGGACTCTTTGGAGTTTGGACATGGGGCCAGAGGCTGAAAGCACAGGGACAGCTCGGTGATTAAAACTATATTAAATAACAGGGTATAACGCAGGTTTCGGCTCAACGTCAAGAAGTGGCTGAGAGTAATACTGAGAAAAGCTAAAGGTGGTGTCAAAAAAAAACATTATTTCGGCTGAGTTTGAACACCAACCTCTCAAATGCTGCACTAGGACACTACCTCAGCAAACTGTTTGGTTCAAACTGGAACTCATCCAATACAGTACATATCACTGTTTGTAATGAAGTATATGCATATGAAATTGAGCTTTTAAAGTGTGTCTGCATGTATTTATTTGTTCATGCTACTCCCCTGCACAAGGCTTGAGAAAAGCTATTATAGAGGGACATAGTATGTACTAGGGAGGACGCACTAGAGCTGTGCCCATGTACTAAAGCAGACCGGAATAAAGTGCTCTACTGACCCACGTGACCCAGTAATAGACATAACAGTCAAAAAACTCTAAGATGTAATAAATTATCATGATGATGATGATGATGATGATGATGATGATGATGATGATGATAATGATAATAATAATAACAACAACATCAGTACTCGCAGTAACAGTATTATAATGTCATACAAAGGATTTAATCTAATGAACACTTAAGTGTATTTTCAACTTACCTGTAACTGGTGATCCAGTTTCAGGTAGGCCAAGGGAATGGAGCTGTCTAAACCATTGGCAGCTAAAGACACACACACATGGACACACACCTGTCAATGTCAATGTCAATGTAAAAGAGCTCCTGTAGCACACATACAAACACTGGTAGGTTGCACTATAATGCCCTGTAGTGGTTCAGAATGACCAGCGCAACAGGATTCAGAGCTTTGACTGTGTGTTGTCAGCTTGGTGCTGTCAGACTGAGGAACTCAACCTGTTGAAGTAGCACTGATATGGAATTTCACGGCCAATAACTATAACTAATAATGATCTTTCTTGTGGCAGATACAGATATGTGATAACATTAATCCTACAAATACAAACGTGAAGAGGACAATAAAGGCTTCATGTTTAAGATCAAAAGATTTATTGAGCAATTGTCTAAGCTTAGAGAACTTCCACTATTCCTAGAATACAGAATACCTTTAATTATTATAAATCTGTTCCTAAGAATCTTAGTTTATTTTTTCAACATGTAGAATAATTGATTCCTGATGTGGAGACACTCACAGCTGACCGGGTATTACTGGTAGAAAGGAGAAGGGGCCGGTTGGTTTCAGCATCAAACTCTACAAGGATTCAACTGCCTTAAAGATGATGTCAGTCAACAACCACCAGAAATCCTCTGTGCTGACTTTGAGCTTCTCCTTTCCCACCTAAAGGACACTGGGAGACACATCCCTTTATCCGGTCCAATTCTTCCTTGGGCTGTGGCGGTTTTTCCTCTTTCCCTGTCACAACACAACTGGCTGAAAAGAGGATGCAGCACAGCACGTCTGAATCTTGACTTGAATGACGATTTTGACCTGTTGTGGAACTGTAGCCAAAAGACCTTCAGACCTGATGGACCTCATCCAAACCTCCATGGTACAAAGCTGCTCTCTGCAAACATTGACTATGAATTTCAGTACCATCTAACCTAATTCATACCTTACCATTCATGGGGCATGGACTGTCAAACTCACATTCAGCTGCTCCACCTGTAAATCACAACCTAACCTTATCTCCAAGTACGATAACCTTAGTAGAAATTACACCTACTGTAAACTCCTCTTCTTCCTCCCACTCCAATTTTGGTTTGCTAAATGTGAGATCAGTGTCTAACAAATCATTTCTCTCTTAGGATTTTATTTTGTCCCATAATCTTCACCGTTTTTTCATCATCGTGATATGGTTTACCCCTGATGACCTCACACCTCTCACTGAAGCCACTCCTTCAGGCTTCCCCAGCTTTCATCAGCCCATGCACGAGTGTACAGCCCCCTAAGCCCAATATTAATTGTATCAGTGGATTCCCCAATCTCCTCTCCCACATTGCTCCAAAATATGACAACATTCTCAATCTCATAGATTTCAAAATCCACATTTGCTTTCTGTCTCAAGCCATGACTTGTGATTTCTTAAATCTACTTGGCTCATTTAGTCCCTAACAATCTGGCAATGGCCCAACCAATGGTCTCTCTCTATCTCCAGCCCTGTGATAGAGGATCTCCACCTATCGGATCAGATGGAAATCATATTTTATCTTAATTTACCTCCCAATCATCCTGTCCACTCTGCACTTCTCTGTTCCCACATCCTGAATTCCTCCACTGCCACCAGATTTGCAGAAGCCTGTAGAGAGACTCCCATCACTACCATTATCGAGGCCGCACCATCTTGTGTGAACACAGAGGAACCTTTGTCTCCTTTTAACAGCACTGTTTTGGCTACCCTTGACTCTGTCACACCTGTTAAAACCAAAAACTTATGTCTTTAGCCTCCCATGACTTAAAAATTACAATACTAAAGAAATAAGGGGAGTGTGCAGTAAGGAAGAGAGCAAATGGAAGCTGGATAAATGATAGAACTTGGTTCAAGTTTTGAAGGATCTCTTGGGTAAATACCAGTTGGCTGTCAAAAATTCCAGTGCAAAATACTTTTCTGATCCTATCTCCAAAAACTGTCCTAATCCCAGGGTACTTTTTGTGTAGTAAATTTTGTCATTTCCTCCTCCCGAAGCTCCTGCTTAAAACTTGCCACAAAATGTGAGGATTTCCTTAATTTCTTTAAAGACAAAGTACCAGACATCAAAGCTAGTATTATTCCATCTGTAAACAGTCTATCAATCTCCTCTGAAAACACTGCAGTTCTAAAGTCTGATGGAACATTTTCATACTGTCTGCCCTATCAAGACCTCTACCTGTTTCCTCAGCATGATTCCAACTAAACTCTTCGAGTAAGTTTTTGGCACCATTGGCCCCAGGATTCTTTCAGTCATCAGCAGCTCTCTGCTACCTGGCATTGTTCCCTCTTCATTTAAACATGCAGTTTTCCAGCCACTTTAAAAACCAGAATCTAGATCGTTCAGTCAATCATCGATCCAATCCAAGACCAATCCCCAGGCTCCCACTTCTTTCTAAAATACTTGAAAAAGTAGTTTTAAACACAACTGTTGTCTTATCCGGCTCAACACCGTATTTTTGAAAAATTCCAGCCTGGTTTCAGAGCTCTTCACAGTACTGGATCTGCATTACTAAGAGTAACAAATGGTCTCCTCCTGCCTGCTGACACAGGTAACTGTTCTATAATTTGCTTTTAGGCCTAAGTGCAGCCTTGACACAGTAGATCACTGCTTCCCATCTCATTCCCAGCTTAAACCAATGGGTGGGGGTGTCCACCTCTGCCTTCTGCCTGGTTCTCTTCATACTTATCCAACAGATCCTTTGGTGTCTCAATTAGAAACTCCTCTTCATCCTCACACTCTCATCTCCTGTTATGCCCCACAATGTTTTGCAACATGATTTTTTTCTTCACTTTGACACATTGACTTCTTTTGTTAAAAAGCATGAAAAAGATCTTGGTGGTCATGTTCAATATAGCGGTAAAATTTGGTAAAAAACATCAATCAGGTAGTTCAATCAAGTTTCATTCAGCTGCGTGTTGTCTCCAAACTCAGATACATTCTCTGTACCTCTAACCTAGAGAAAGTCATCTACGCCTTCTTATCCTCCTGCCTTGATGACTGCAACAAGTTTTTGCATCACTCAGACTTCTTTATCCTTTCTCCAAATTGTTCAAAAATGCTGCGGCAATAGTATTAACAACTGTGAAAAAAGAGGGACCCCATCATTCCCATTCTCTCCTCCCAGTTAGCTAGCTAACTTCTAATATTATAGTACCCTTTTCCCTATATCACACTTCTGACCGAAGACTCCTGACTTCTGTCTCGTGATACATGATTAAGAGCTATGTGGACAGGCTTTTCTCTATAGCTGCCAAAAAACTATGGAATTCTCTTCCTCCTCCATGCAATTCTCACTTTTAAGATTAAAAAAAAAAAAAAAAAAAAGCAACTAAAAAAACACATTCTTACTCCATAGCTTTTAACTGTGTCCAACCTCACCAGCTTGGGTACTTTTTCTGAAGCCTTCATAGGTTTGTGTTGTCTCTATGTGCAGTGTGTGATCATGTGCTTTTATGGTGATGATGTTGATAATGATAATGATGACAAATACAATGGGGGGAAACACAAGCACCGACAGAGAGCAGTGTACAGGACAGAAAGACAGAGATGAAAGACAAAAAAAAACAAAACATGCATGCACAATATATATGGAAATGTACTCTGCTCTGCTACTCTTCAGTAAACTGGGTTACGAGTGGCGTCTCTAGTTCACAGCCAAGGCTCCACATTACTGGAAATAAAAATTCTAAAAAGTTCTAAAGTTCAAATATCAGAATGGTAACAATACTTAATTTTCGTATTTGTCAGCCAATAATAATAATTGGTCACAAAGTTATTGTGTATCGTTATACAAAAGCAATCAATTGTTTTGGCAAGGAGTCACTCAAGTAAATTAAGGTCAAAATAGTGTTACCAATTGTGTTTGCTATTTTCAGAAATAACCTCTTTCATTCTAATGGCACAGTCAGACCAAAATTTGCTCCCCATTCATTTCTGTGTGGACCAGCGCAAGATACATTTGCTTTTGGTCACCAGAGTTCCATCTGATTTAACTTTGACACACAAAATCACTAGGTTCTCCAATGTCCAGCCTGTTTGAGAGAGATTCTTGTTTGATACTGCACGGTGAGATAATGCAAACAGCAGAGACAAAAGGATGCTGCTGTACTGAGTGTAAAGAAAGTAACAGAGGTTAATGACAGAGGTTAATGACAGTTAAATGTTTGATTAAACATAAAAATATAAAAGATTTTGTGGACTGTCATTAGGTAGACATGGAAACTCCTGCAGTTCTGTTCATAACCTTATAGATGCCATTTTCTGCCCCCAATGCAGGTAAGTTTCCCCCGGCAAATTTCAGTCTGTAGCTTCAGCATCAGCTGTTAACCTTCTCATGAGGCTACCTACCTGTGGGACTAAATGTCATCCTCAGCTCTGACTGGCCAGTGGTTGTTACAGGGCTGGTGCAGTAGTTGGGGCTTTGGGAGCGTCCTGGTTGACTGTCTATGCTGGACACCTTGGACAGACCAGCGCGCAATGTGGCTGTCTGAGGCGGAATAAAAATTGTTCAAATCATAAAAAGTAGAGGTTGAACAAAACATATTCCTGACAGTATGATCCTGTTGCGTCACTTTTTACGGTTAAAATACCTTTATGGGTTTGAACTGTAGTGGAAATTTGGCCTCAAAGCTTTTCAGGGTTTCCTCTCTGCCAACTGAGTTTCTGTGTTCTGTGTTGTCGTCACTTCTGTTAGTGTTGATGGTGTAGTCAGCGTATGAACCTGCAGCCAGCAAAGACTGATTCATGAAAACACTTTCTCTGCCTGCAACATACGATGTGTTCAACACACACTGACCCAATTGTTGACTATAAACATTTTGTTTGAGGTGACAAAAACCATCACGCATTAATAAAAGTTGTAGAGCTGGTAATTACCTGTGCTTGTGGCTGAGGAGGAGCCACTTCTGTTGGCTGAAGACTGGTGAGGGAGCTTGAGTGGTTCATCAGAACCTGGGAAGTACTGGAAGATCCAAACACACCACCCATCACTTTCAAAGAGAACTCATTACAGTTCGACCTGATACATAAAGCCTTATTAGAAGGGAAAATGTATCAAAAAGGTATCTACTGGTATTAATAAACCATTACGAAATGAAAGGAAAAGTTCAACATTTTGGGAAATACAGTTACTCCTCTCTTTCCCAGATAGATCACCGGTTAAACCAACCTTATATCAGTAAATCGGGATTATTTTCAGGAAAATTCTGTCTCATAATGGAGGTTTAAATAAGTTTGTTACCACAAGTAACCATGGAAACTTATCCCTCCAGACTAACCTGGTCCTGGTCAGGCTAGTTTTCAGGTTTAGCTTCATCTCAGTCTGAGCCAGTGTTACAATCAATCTGCCAGACTGAAACAGTGTTTTCTCCACAGTTCCACCCTGAAGGTTCACTCTGTTTGCAGTACATGTAAAATTTATCGCAATTCGACATGAGCTGCTCTTTTGGTCTGCTTATTTTGAGCTCACATTTTTTTAGTCTAAAGGTCTGCGCAATATTCCAGTCAACAGACGTGCTTTAAATCACCTGCAAAAGAGTTAAGGCTACGAAACAACTTTGCCCCATGGCTGTGGCCTCAAAGTAAGAAACATTTTCCCTGTTTTCTCTCTTTAATTGTCATTGAAATAAAATGAAAGGGACAGACACCCATAAATCAGTGTTGCCACCTTACGGAAGCAGTTATGTCACTTGTACAAGCCAACATAATCCAACTGAAAATGCTCATTATTGGGGTCCTATGGGGGACCTCAAAGTTATTTAAAATTTCATGTTACATCTTACACTTCTCCTAATTAATTTTCAGCCCATATGATACACAGAAAATTCACAGGACTTGAATCTATGACAGTCTGATTACAAGCAGAGCACTGCAACAAAGTGGGCTAACAGTAATTGTGCTGAGTTCATTTCTGCTTGTGTCAGGCATTACTGCTGGTCTACAACATGCTTCCAAAAGTTCTCGTTTGCTTCGGCAGGGGTTTCGTTCATTTTTGCTGTCATGTTTTATTCTTACATGTTGAATATCTTCCGCTCTGAGGCTGCATATGTAGTTTTGTGTGTTTTATTCACTGTCAATTGATGTGATCACTTAAGTGAGTGAGATCACATCAGCTCTGAGTTGCTTCATTAATCAGTTTAATCCTGGTTCAGTTTGTCAGGCTCATTCAAGACAGGCTTCCCACATGAGCCCTGCAGCCTTTTGGAGTCAGGAAGTGATTAGCCTAGCTTAGCGGGGGGGGGTTGGGCTCTGTCCAAAACTCAAAAAACACACCTACCAACCCCTAGAGCTTATTTAATGTTATGTTAAAGTTACATTTCATTTGTTTAGTCAGCACCCAAACAGAAATATAAAAATGACAATTTGATGTTTTAGGGAGAGTTACATGTTGGGACTATACCTTCATTAGATGGTTCATGGTGTTCTTGACCTCCTCCATGGACGGTCTCTGGCTGGGCTCTTTGTCCCAGCAGCGGGTCATCAGAGTCTCTATGGGTTCCGGGAGGTCTTTGATCAGAGGAGGCCGTGTACCTGCATGACAGGAAACACCCAGTCAATCGGGTGGTGTGGAACATCTAAAAGTGATAAGCTTTGCTAGTGAGAACACTGTACACTGCAGTGGCGGGAACAACATAACAGCGGCAAGTAAAAGTAAGTGAACTCCTTGGAACGAATTGCATTTATAAATTTGTCTTAAGACATGCTCAGATCTTCATCAAGTTACAGTTATGAACAAACACAATCTATTTTAACTAATGACACACAATAATATTGTTCTTGTCCATACTGAACACTATTCAAACATTCACAGTGTAGTTTGGACAAACCCTTTTAACCCCTCGGCTAACGATATCAACCAAAGCAAATTTGAGTCAGGAGTCAGCAAACCTGGAGTCCAGTCAATGAAAACCAGGCTGGAGGTGTGGGTTAGAGCTACGTTGACTTTGTCTTTATTTGTGACTTAAATGAATATCACATCACATTTTATGACCAATTCATGAAAAAAACCAGGTCACTCCAGAGGGTTCACATACTTTTTCTTGGAACGGTATGTCTGGTCACCTTGGACCCTACTAGTACATCTGATCCTACACAGAAATCCTACAACAGTCAGTCTGCAGCTGTGTGAGGCTTTCAGCAGCTTTCAGCTCATTCTTTATGGTTGACTTCAAAACGCCCGATGTAAAAAACGAGAGATCCAGGGTCAAATGGCAGAGACAGAGGAAAGAAACTAATGGTGTGGTGAAAACAGCTGGAGAGGGGAAATGGGATGCAGCACCACTATCACGGCATTTTTCAACATCTGGGAATCACAATGTAATGTATTCATTTAGGCTGCTTCACGCTGAAATAATACAAATGATAAACAGTTGCATCAACATCACAGAATTAGACTGAGAAGAGCACTCTTATATAGTTGTATTTATACACACATCCAGCTTACACAGCAACATGGCATCCCATTGAAATTCTTTCTTGGACACCTGCTTAATACCTGCCAGTATTCACAGGTGTTTTATTCCTAGTTTGGGCCACTAACTTTTAAAACACTAGATGTTGGATTTTCGAAACCAGCCACTTATTTACCTAGGCGCTCTGCCATTTGGTGCAAGGTAGAGAGAGTACAATCCCTTTGTTGGAGCTTGTGAGCTGAGAGCAGCAGATTTTGGACCTTCAAACCAAAGCAAGACAGAGCAAGACAACATAGAGCAGGATGTTTTAAAAGAGCACTCCACTAATTTAGCACAGCACTCCTATAACACTGTTGGACTCATGGTGGACAGTTTAAAAAAAAAAAAAAGATCACTATCGATGCAGTAGAACCAGAGATATCATCTTTTTTATTCCACACAAAACCTGGTGCCTACATTACTCACAATGCAACTCGAACAGCAACAGTTCAGTCTGACAATTGGGTGTGTTATGCTGTTATACTACTACTGTGTCCTGGAGCTGCTACTTTAAGCAGAGATGGGGAGCAGCCTACAGAGGTCTGGTGAGCTCCCGTCTTTCTAACTCCACACCTCCAAATATTTTTCATTTCATCAAACTTGCAGTCTTCAGGCCCGACTGATACGGACTGAAGTGAAATCACTCGAGGACATTTATCACATTTCTCAAAGTTTTCATTTTTTTCACAAATGCAGTACTACTTTCCAACACCTGTAAACACACGCTGATGTGTGAAACTGGTGAAGTCTCCCTTAAATTCTCAGTGGGATCATCAGTAGCAACCATTTCACATTTCAGTCACTGGATTCAGTGTATTCATCAAACAAACAAAAAAAGAAAGAAAACAAAAGCAGTTGGCAGTATAGCTCAAGTTGGTGCAGGATTTCACTCACCTCTGTGGACAGCCCACATTATACAAAACGCCGAGCCACCGATTTCATCAAACGGTTTCTTGCGTGTGATGACCTCCCATAGGATAATTCCCCAACTGAACACGTCGCACTTTTCACTGTAGTTACTGCCTGAGGAATACACAACAAGATTATATTCACTGTATCCAAGGCTTCAGATGATCAACCAGCAAAATCAAGGTAAAAATTAAGAGCAGCCGGTAATGCTGTGAAGTTATGAACCAACTTGATTGGTGATGAATCAAAATCTACAGGTCTTATTTTAACACTGTGGTCACAATGAATGCAAGAGCAATGAGGATCGGATCCGACTGGCTGACGACACCACCTCCTCAGAATTGTGATGGCAAATCTTAATATTCAAACATCAATGACAAAATACAAATCTAGACACTGATTGTGGCCAACAAATCTTTACCTAATCATCAACACTGATCTATCCAGCTCTCAGCTGGGGCTCCAGACTGATAGTGAAAGTAATGTTAGTGGCTCACCTTCAAACACCTCTGGTGCCATCCATGCTGCACTGCCTTTATTGTTGGTCATGTAGGTCTGAATATCACAAGCTGTGCCAAAGTCACATATCTTCAGCACAGTACCACGAGCCACGAGGAGCAGACTGAAACAGTAGAGTGGACAAGGATTAGAGACTTAAGAAAATATGTTCCACATTGCAGATGTCCTATTATACTGACACGCATATAAAATATGCATTTGTGAATGTACTGAGTTGAGCCAGAATTCCTATGGAGTTATTTGGTCGTAAACCAAAGTACCGGATTTTGATCTGATGACAGCGCTAGATGAAAGATTACAATTCATCTTCTTGGGAACGTGAATGTGTGGACTATATTTTATAGCAAACCAACCAACAGCTATTGAGATATTTTGATTAAAAAAAACAACAACCCACAAATCTCAACCTCATGGCACCAGAGGAAAAGCTGGGGAATCATAGTCAGAAGAATTTATCCTCTAGGGACCATGAATGTTTGTCCTAAATTTCATGGCAATCCATCCCCTAGCTGTTGAGATATTTTAGTCTGAACAAAAGCATTGGATGGTCGGACAGGCCAACAGAGTGACACTGCCATCCCCAGATCCTTGTCACTAGCATGGCTAAAAAAAAGAAATAAAAAGGATAACTTAAAAAAAAAAAATATATAATCATAATCATAATCATAATAATGATTTAGTCTGAATCCTGCTGAAGTAGTTTATGTTAAGTAAAGGGCTTTATTTATATACTTGGTCTATTCTGCCTTTGAACAAACCGGAGGCAGAGCATTAGAGTGTTAGTCACTTTTTCCTTAAATCTGACAATGCAGGGTCAATCTACAGGGGATTTTTCCTTTTACAGCAAAAAGCGCGTGATTATTTTTCCATTTCCAGTTGTAGAGGCCATAAATCTTGTGTATAGCTCCTATTAGGCGTTTCCATATATGGCGTCCCAGGCTTCTGTTCTTCACCAATCAGCAACTGTTTAACACATGGGACAGCAAGCAGATCCAATGAGCAGTTAATGTTCTGGGGAAGTCCACGCTGACTCCTACCTAAGCTACAATTATTGATAAGTCCCTTGGAAAAGAATCAACAGATGACAGCCCTGTGCACAGCTATAAGCTCATTCATAATGCAGGGTGCAGGGAGTTGGAGCAGGAAGAAAGTAGCAATATAAGGAGACATTCCTGTTCACACCAGGAATATCTTAAATCACTTGTTCAATCATTCATATTACAAATCTTTTCACTTTTAAAGGTTCTTGTGACTTGTAATGGTCAGTGATCAATGATCTGATAAAGACGTGGCCAAAAGTGTCGGTACCCTTACACCTCATTGAAACAATGCTCCGTTCTTCTTGAAAAATGTTGAAATCAAAAAAGCTCTTCTGCCATGCATAGCTGCTTGCCTTGGGTTTGCCATAGAGTAAAGCAAAGAAGCTGTGAAAACAGCTGAATTCTTGCTTATTCTACAAAGATCTTCTGAAATGGCCAAAAGGGACAAAATCATATGAACAAAACCCATTTGAAATGGTGATAAATAAGTGGATTGTTTGATATTTCCAGTAGACTATTGTCTTCAATTAGTATCACAGGTGCCTTCAATCTTTTAATCAGTCATTCAGAATATTTACATGGAAAGAAGCACGTCAAAAGTACATAACATGATCTACAGAAAGAGCGGAAACTCTCAGTTGGGAGAGGACACCCATCAAACCTGAGAGGACTGGAGCATTTTGCTCAAGAACAGTTCAGCCAGAATATCAACTGAGAAGTGTAGAAGTCTCTTTAAGAGCTACAAAAAGGGCTGGATTGCAGTAATTGTCTCAAAAGGATGTTCTACAAAATATTAGGTTAAGGGTCCCAATATGTTTGTCCATGGCATTTTCATTTGTTGTATTATTTAAAATAATATGTTACATAGACAACCACAAGCAAAGTGTCTGTTCTATTATTTATGGAACAGAGAATAGTGCCAGTTACTTTTGTCCCTTACATCTTATTTCAGAGAAAATTGTGGGTTTTCCTTTTAAGAGGAAGGGGACCAACACTTTTGGACCCATCTGTATATTGTGACAAAAGCACTTCCAATCATCTTTTCTCTGTAGTTCAACATATCTGACCAGGTTTTCAAAGTATTTACAAAAACTCTGAACTGTGTTACTTCTATCGGTTCGATCACAGAGTCTTACTTTGGTGGTTTGAGGTCCCGGTGAATTAAGGCCTTTGGCTTCATCGCATGCAGATAGGCAACTCCCTGGGCGCACTGCAGACACCAGCTCATGGCATGGGATGCCGTGTAGTGTGGCTGTGGGTCTGCGCTGTGCAAGACTTTGTGGTTGAGTGACAGGCAGAGAGAAAAGCAAAGAATGACATAACACTGTATGAACACACATACAGTATGGGGTACTGTCATTTTACTGCAAATCCACTTTGGAGCTGTCGTGTACTGAGTGTAAAAGGCATCATCAGTGTGGTTTTTCTCTCTGTGTTTCAGTTAATGTGTTTATTACTAAGCCTTTTTTTTTATAAAAACTAGCGTATGTTGTTAAAAATAATACCCAGTCTATGTCTTACAGACATAATATGACTTACGGTTATATAATGAGCCACATTCTGCATACTCCATGACCAGACAGACCTGAGAACATAAATCATGTTACTATGCTTCAGCAGTGAAAGCATTACAATAATACACATCGGCCATCTGCAGGGGTTAAAGTGGGATTTGGCAGGTGGGGGAACCCTAAAATCCGGTGTAGTGGATGGCACCATGAAATGTGCAAAACGTAAAGGGATTGGAATACTTTCTGAAGCCACTGTAAAACACATAAGTAAGTTAAGCTGCTTGTGTTCCCCTGGCAGATTTACCGTCAGTGGCATACACAGAATCTTACTGTCATATTCCATTGATTGGGTTACGCCTCACTGGCCTATGCCACACATATTCAGATACCACTCCTTATTTCAACAGCCATCACATGTAGTGCATAGAAACTAACTGGAAGTTCCTGTCAGAGTGCACCAGACCTCAGTACTCACTTCGCTCTCTCAGCTCTAACTTTGCTATCAAGTGAGGTGCTGCCTGCCAGCATTGTGGAGGGACAGACATTTTTTGATGGAGAAATACATTTATGTTAGAAAATAAATAACAATAAATAAATACATTTCGTTTTCCAAAACGGTTCTAAGTCAGGACAATTTGGGAGGGCTCTGAAAAAACTCTTGAAACTGTGAAATTCACTCAGGAAGGGGCTTGTCCTTTACCACGCACATCATAAGAGAAGGGCACTGATATGTTCGACTAAACATGAGCTATTAGCCTGTGTTGAGTGTTCGTATACTCACTGGATTGTCGCAGGAGCCGTACAGCTTAACAATGTTAGGGTGATTCACCCGGGAGAGCTGGCGGAGCTGTGCACAGACAAAGAGAGCAGGTGGGAAAACTACATCTTACTGCAAATCCATATGTTAATGTCTCTGTCCGTCTGTCTTTCTAGATTACATTGCAGCATATTATGTAAAGTTAGGTCCATAACTATTTGGACAGTGACACAATTTTTGTCATTTTGCCTCTGTACAACATGATTGAAGTGTAGACTTTCAGCTTTAATTCAAGGAGGTTAACAAAAATATCACATCAACCATTTAGGAATTTAAGGCCATTCTTATGCACAGTCCCTCATTTTCAGCGGCTCAAAAGTAATTGGACAAAACAACATAATTATAAATATGAGGATTATTTTTAATACTTGGATGAAAATCATTTGCCTGAAGTCTGGAACCCATGGACATCACCAGATGCTGAGTTTCCTCCCTTGAGATGCTTTGCCAGGTCTTTTACTGCAGCCGCCTTCAGTTGCTGCTTGTTTATGGATCTTTCTGCACTCAGTTTTGTCTTCAGTAAGTGAAAAGCCTGCTCATTTGGGTTTAGGTCAGGTGACTGACTTGGCCATTGAAGAATATTTCATTTCTCTGCCTTGAGAAGCTCTTGGGTTGCTTTCGCAGTACGTTTTGGGTCATAATCCATCTATATTGTGAAGCACCGTCCTGTCAGTTTTGCAGCATTTGGCTGAATCTGAGCAGATAGTATAGAACTATACACTTCAGAATTCATCCTGCTACTTCCACCAGCAGTCACATCATCAATAAACACCAGGGACTCAGTTCCACTGGCAGACCATTACAAGCCCATGCCATAACACTGCTCCACCATGTCTGACAGATGATGTGGTATGCTTTGGATCATGAGCCGTTCCTTTCCTTCTCCATACTCTTCTCTTCCAATCATTCTGCTACAAGTTAATCTTGGTTTTATCTATGGAAAGAACCTGGTTCCAGAACTGGGCAGGTTTTTTAAGATGTCTGTGGATTTGGCAACTCCTAAAGTTTCTGCCATCTGTGGGAACAGGCCCCACCTGGCCATGAAACTGGTAGTCAGTCAATTGTCCAATTACATTTGAGGCTATGAAAATGAGGGACTACGTTTAAAAATGGCTTTAATTCCTAAACAGTTAATGGGATATTTTTGTTAAGCTTCTCCATTCCGCATGTTGTAGTGTCTTTGGGCAAGATACTGAACCCCAAATTTCCCCTGAAGACTGTACCATCAGTATATGTGAGTGTGTGTGAGTGTGGTGAATGTGGTACTAGTGTAAAGCACTTTGAGTGGTCGATTAGACTAGGAAAGCGCTATGTAAGTGGAGTCTATTTACCAAGAGGAAGCAATCCGAAACATACAGTCATAAAGAACTCACTTCAGAAACAGCACAGAACTCATTACCTAGATGTGGGCCATATGGATACAATCCTCTACCGCGGAATATTGAGAAATGATTGACGTGTTTTTGGTTACTCCAGCAAATACTTGACAAGTCAAGGTCAGATTAATGCAAAAATAATGTAAAAATCCAGTATCGCAATATCCATTCTACTCATTGATTTGGTAAACCCCTCATCATGGCCTAATACAACCAAGGATTTTAAAAGGAGAGTTTAAGAAGGTCCACAGTTTTATGCAGAAGTTTGAGTGTAGTATGCTCCCAGGCATTTGTTGATTTTTGAAGTGAAAAGAACTAAATCCAACCACTGCAGCAAATAAACATTTAAAAAAGAACCATTCTTCAAAATGTTTTACTTCATCAACTTCATAAAAAAAGAAAAAAAAAATCAACAGAATTTCTGGCATGTGCAAAAGTAAGGGCCCCCTTCTAGTTGTATAACACTCAGAACTTCAGTAACTCGTTGGACCTTAACTGACTCGTTAGGACTTGCGAGGCAGGTCAAGAACTGTCATTGGGGATTGTCAGATGATGACAGTTCCAGAGCTGATAAACTCTCTGAGTCTTCAAACCTTGTTGTAACACTCAAGAACCATGAGCTCCTCTAAACAACTGACTGAGGACCTGAAAGTGAAGCTAAGTGGTGCTACAAAGCAGGGAAGGCTGTAAAAGGATAACAAAGCTCTTCCAGCTTGAAATTTCCACTGCCTGAACTGTCAATAAGGAACGGCCTTTCGAGGAGAGCTGTGGAAGTTAAGACAAGATCTGGAAGAGCCAGAAAACTTAGAGATAAAAATGCAGGTCTGCTGGACAGAAAGATGAGGCCAAACCTCCGTATGACTGCAGAGGAGCTGACAAAGACGTGCTGGTGCACCGATCCACTGTGCAGCATTGCTTGCAGAAACAGGGTCTGCAAGGAAGAGTCATCAGAAGGAAACCTCACCTGCAACCTCATCACTTAAGTCAATGTATGAAGTCTGGATAAGCCAGAGTCGTTCTAGTGACAAGTGCCATGGGCTGGTTACTACAGGACTGGCTTCGAAAAGGACAAAGATCCAAAGCAGACGTCAAAGTCCTCTATAAACTACTTAAGGGTGCACAAGATGAGGCTTTTGGAACAGCCCTCACAGACCCCTGACTTTAACATCACTGAAAATCTGTGGGTAGATGTTAAACCTGCTGTGCGGCCTGAAATATTACAGAATTTGAAGCGAACTACAGGGAGAGGCTGAAAATTAAAAAACAAACAGAGCTAGACTTGATATCTGCCACGACGGGGGGCACCCAAAGTTCTGCATACAACTGTAACTAAATCACTGAAGTTTATATAATCTCACAGTATATGTATATCATTATATTGCTCGCCCATATTATGAGCTAGATTGCATGAAAACAAAAACAAAACAAAAAAACCCAATATCCAAACATGGTTGTTTTCAAAGAGACATTGACACTATGGAGGCTTCTTCCATTAAATAGGCTGCTGTTCATCAGCTGACTCTCACAGCTTTAAAAGACAAAGGCTCCAACTGCACAAGAATGCACCACAGCACCACAACAAGTGTCAGGTACACAATCAGAACAGCCTGCACCAAGAGGAAACACTGTGCAGCACTATGAAATATCCACATGCACAGTATCAAAAGGCGGCACTGAAGGAGATTCAAAACCTCCTCCAGTTCCTGAGTTAAATCCAAATTTTACTCATTTTAAGTGTATTTTTTAATGACAAAGTTCTTGTGCGGCAGCTTGTGAATTAAGTTATTACACATAAGTAAAGTACACAGCCTGAGTAAGAAAAACTTTGTTATAATTGTTATTTAAAATGAATATATGAAAGTGTCTAGGTTTATTATTATTCCCGGTCTAAAGAGTCCCTGTTATATGGCCACACCTGGCACCTAGCGAGCTGCAGAACACTCTCACGTCATCAAGTTAAGACAGCAGTGGGCATCTTTGAACCCTGCCACAGTCTGAAGTTGGGCGCTGGCTGCTGGATTCAAGAACAACACTGTACCTCACCTCAACAAGGAACGCGTTCCTCTCATTTTCACTCTCAATGGTCTTGATGGCTACATCCTTTCCTTTCCACACGGCCTTGAAGACAACTCCAAACGTCCCTCTGCCAACAGCCTGAAAAAGATAAGGAGACAACATGACACAATGCAAAGGGAAGGCAGGTGCTGGTGCTGGTGCTGGTTTCACCAACTCATTTTTACCCAGGACCCACGCAAGCGCGTTAATGTGGCCGTGGTAGACGGGACCTACCCCTGTATAAGCCTGTTTTTACTGCTTTCTACAGCTGAGTTTTACGACTAGGCTGCCCTCCCAGAGACTGGGGCCTTGTTGTGTTGTTGAAATGCCTTTAGGCTTTTCAGGAGCGAACGCTGTCATGTTTCATGGTCTGTTCAGGCCTCGGTGCGTTACTGTCTCACTGTATTTCACACGAAAGGCCAGAAAACAGAACAGAACTATCAGAGCAGCAGAGCTGGTTTTCCCTAAGAACTCGTGTCTGGCTTTTATCTCGGCGTTGCTCGTGAGCAGGATTTCGACTCCAACTGTCACATCTTGCCTCAGAAAGGCAGAGCGAGCTGTTGTTGGTCAGTAAGTTTACCGCTTCAACTTGAATGTCTTCGTACTGGATGTCTTCGAACAGACAGCCGGCTGGAGCCTCCACCATCGCGGCAGCGCGGCGACACTCCTCGACACAGCTGCCCGGGATGCCGCTTTGAAAACCCAAAGCTTCTTTGGAGTTAATCGGGCAAACGGCGCGCTTCGACGTCCGCTGGCTGCTGCCGAACAGCCCTTTTCATCTGTTGCTGCGAATTCAGGAAGTAGGCACCAGCGGCGGCGCTGTGAGGGCTGTGCGCCCCTGGACGTCCCGGCGCAGAGACGGGCGGGAAACAGGGGTCTGCCCGACACGCTGAGCGGCGCTGGGATTGACTTTAGACGGCACCCGTGCCCGGCTGATCCGGGTCTTTGTTTTAGAGGCAGGTAACTGAGCTAATCGCCCAAACGCGCCGCTGGCCGATTCGCGCTCTTGAATGCAGCCCGGCGTGGCTTCTGCACGCACGAGAGTCTCCAAAGGGGGCGACAAACCGTTTTCACAGCCAATACACTGTACGATATGCAACCCCCACCCCTCTCCCAGGCACACACGCACTCTGTCCCCGGTGCGGCTTTGACAGGAATCGGGTCCAAACGGCAGCTGCGCTCCAAACAGCCCAGATGTGTTTTGAGCGTTTTGGAATGAACTTTCAAGAATCGAAGCCGCTTCCATGTAGACGGTGGTTCTGATGGCCTATATACTGACAGTCTAGATTGCATCATTGTGTTGCTCAGTACTTTTGTTGTGTGAAGCCTGCTGCTCTCTAATTCAGATCATTTCATTCTTCTTCAATTCTTAAAACAAATAAAAACACACCATTTGACATATTGTTATTCCCACTTTTACTTACATCAGACATTTAAGTGACTTTTATTGAGCTTGACATTGGGGGCATTCATGGTTGAACAGACAGAAGAAGCATTAGAGGTTTTATTAACAGTAAATCCAAATCCCACAGAGCTGACAAACTCTCTCACACCACAAAACATAATATTTTGGACAGATTTGTGCAAAAATTCACTCCTCAGGAGGAAGCATCCTGATCCTCCGAGGTTTTGGAATAGAAGTACCATGTTCGTATGGAAACAGTCCCAGATCATTGAGCGTGTGAGTGGGGTGTTTTCACCAAAGAAGCCCCATTCTCTATACAGACACAGCTAGATGGATGAAGGTCCAGGAGACCGCTGCGTCGAACACCAGCCATACATCTGACAATACAGAACAATAGCTTCAAGAGTTTTTAAAAAATGACACGGGTCAGGTCAACAGGTCAAAATCAACCTACAACATGGTTCTCACATGAAAACACTCATTCCTCCGCCTTCTCACCAAACCCGTCAGAGCGCACGGGGACAAGTTACAGCAGCTGGTAAAACAGCCTTATTAGGGGCTGTCATTCTTTTAAATAATCATGTCATCATTTCACCCAAATAACACTTATGTTACGATATATACCCGTATCAACTAATAATACTGATTTGTCAGTTACAGAGTTACAGTTTTAATTATCTATCTATACGGAATGCAATCCACCCTGAAAAAATAAGTCTTGCACTCAAAATTTGTTCAAACACAAAAATGAGTACAACTTCATGAATACAAGTATTGCAGGATATAATTGTGCAGATATTTACAGACTGTTGTTTAAAACAAGAGTTGGATGCCAAAGTGAAGACTAAATGGAGTCGTGTGTGACGGCCAGCAACAAACATTTAAACACTTTACGGAAAAGAAACTCAGAACAATAATATTGACAGTTACCAAATTATCCATTTTTGAAACTTGGTATAAATCTCACATTGATCAATAAATGTTTTAGAGGATGAACAGACAGATTTTTTCTTGTAGAACTATAATTTACAAGTCTAATGGCACTCATGAATAATTAAAGCAGCAAATCTGGGCAATATACAGATTATGAATATATGTAAAATGTATGTAATATATACTTTATCTGAGGACATATGTGTCTTTTAGTTGCTTTCTCGTCCTCTCTCTTCTGCAAAAACATCCCATTAAAAGAACATAAAGAGACTCAATATTGGTCAAAGCAGACCGAGTGAGTTTTGGGAAAGCCTTCTTCAATTATTATAATGGCACAAAAAGTATGCAGTGGTCTTCCTCGTGTCAGTACACTCAGATACATAAATTAGGATACATACTGTACAGTCTTACAGAATGTATCTGTAGTTTTAGACAGCTCCAGGGTCTGCTACCAATGACAGGACACATGAAAAGGTTCAGTTGTCTCTGAAGAAACTGGAGATATTCTAAACTGCAAACCCATTTCATCCACATCCAGTTTTTCCACTAATATAACTCAGCATCACTTATGGTCTCGTATATGCAGTATAATGTTATATTGTGCAAAACATCCTGTACAGGTACATTTTGAACACAATAAAAAGCAACACGTATTGTAGGTCAACCACTCATTCTCCATACTCCAGACTCTAAAAGGTGGTACTTTGTTGCAGCCACACTTCTAACACACACGCACGCACACACACACACACACACACACACACACACACACACAAACACACAGCATTAAAGTAAGCTTTTTTTAAACATAAAAACTAGAGTTAGTGTAAGTTGAATGTATACAAAAAACACTGTGGCTTCTGTTTCATCAACTACATTTTGTTGTACACAGTCTGCATCACGAAATTCTCTCCAGGAAAAGAATTGTGGTATTTTAAGGAATAGTTCGACATTTTGTTAAATACGTATACACACTTTCTGTCAGTTAGTAAATTGAGAATATTCATCTCATGTCCGTGTGTTGACTATGGAGCTGAAGTCAGGATGTGATTAGCCTAGCTGAGCATAAAGACTGGAAGCAGGGGGAAACAGTTAGCCCGCCTCTGTAAAGTATACCCCCTCTTACGTATGTCAGAATGACAGTTTGTGATATTAAGAATAATTTTGTGCTGGAACAGTTTCCAAGAAATAGTTGGGCACAGTGTTCTCAGTGACGGTCTGCAGCTTCCTGGAGTCTTGTCATCACGGGGCCATTGCCAGGCAACAAACCAGTGACTACAGGAAGCTACTGCGGTCGGCCAAGAGGTAGTCTTGCACAACTTGTCGCTTTTTCACTTCAGTTTTTCTACAGATTAAGCAAACAAGCTGTAATGTGTTAATTAGTGAGCTTCTACAGTTGCCGGGGGACAGATTTTGTTTTCACAGAACTGGACCAGCTGTTTCCAGCTAAGCTAACTGACCGCTAGCAGTAGCTTCATATTTACCATACAGGCACAAGAGTGTCAATCTTTTCACCTAACTCTCGGCAAGTGAATTGTGTTTCCCACTTCAACGGTACATACTGTAACTCAAATATAGAGCCCAGCTCCATCCCCACATGCCGTACTTAACCTATGCACGCAGACAAAAAAGACAACTACACCGTGCATTTATGAGTAGCTGGGTGTGGGATTCAGAACAGATATAGCAGAGGGGACAAAATTATACTAGAGACATTCTCCTGCATCTCCAACTATAACAGAGTAGAGTGAAAAATGGATGCAGTGAATGTCCAGGGTCATGGGCTATAGGCAGTGCCATGCAAGTGATAACTGTTCAAGATTTTGGAAGCTGTGTGTGTAATATGTGACATCCTGTTATTGTTGAAGAATGTCAAACTGTTCCTTAAATCAGTGAGCTTGAGCAGCATCTGTGTTTTTTGGTTTGTTTTTTTTTACTTTGGACAGAGCCGGTCTAGCTGCTTCCAGTCTTAATGCTAAGTTAAACTGAGCATGTCCTGACTCCCACAATGCTGAAATATTCCTTTAAGTCCTCACAATTGGACAGTTTACTTTCTCCTCATACCAGGACAGTTGTGATCTCGTGACAAATGGTTTCAAAGATTATTAGCAACCATAAGTCTTCTCAGCCTTAGTTCTCCATAATGCACGGTAGCACAGTAACGGGCCAAAGTACCAAAAAGGGTTGCTTCTGTATACTGTATATACAGTTACCGTATGTATCCATATACTGTATATACATTTACCGTATGTATCCATATACTGTATATACATTTACCGTATGTATCCATATACTGTACACCATTGAGCCACAACATTAACCGTAACAGGTAACTGGTTTTAATGTTGTGGCTGATCGGTGAGAACAACCTTGAACCATGAACCAGTAGTGTGGATGTAAATGAAAATAATAACTCCACGCCTACCACAGTGTTACAGAGACATTCCCGTGTTTGAGCAGGCCTTTAACAGTCCCAGTGAGGTGTTGCTGTCCATTAAGTCTGCTGTTACTGGTTTAGTTTTGGTGCTGGTCTCTCCCGGCTGCTGTCAAACGTGCTGTGTCTCTGCTGTTTTCTGCGGCTCATTTTGGACAGATCCTTATCAAACACCTCACCGGAACGCAGAGCAGAGACCAAGTCATCAAACTCACCGCCCTCCTCTTCATTTGCTTTGGCTTTCCTCGCCTTCTGCTCCCTGTCTCTCTTCAGCTAGTGACGGGGAAAGAGAGCAGATGGGCGGATGGAGAAGGTTTATTTAACATTTTTTACTGTACATTTATCCATCAATGAGGTGATCATCAGACTTTGTATCAGTATGTGGAAATTGGGAAAGTGGGTCGGCAATGTCATTGATGTCAGCTCTCAGAAGTTAGAATCAACATTTGTGTGGTTTTCAACATTTTCAACTGAATTCACGCAAAGTTTAGAATATGTTTCATGTATCTAATCCCTGTGTAACAGACACCTGGTAAAGAGCAATTCAGATACATGATGTATCTTTTCAATTGAATCTTTTTCACACGTCTGACTACATTATATCCTTCTCCTAGCTCATCTGATAATGTCTGCTAACCTGTGCCTCCATGAGTGCCCGTCTCTCCTCCTCCTCCTTGCGTTTGGCCATGTTCTTGTTGTCCTGTTTGGCCTCTGAGAAAGCTATGAGGAAAGTGTCAAAGATCCCAAAGAACCCATCTGGCTGCAGGTTGGATGAGTCTTCTCCAAAGTGTTTCAGCGCCTTTCCAAACTTTCAACAAGAGACATAAAGACTGAGTCGCTCTTGTCTCCTCCATTGTTTTGTAGACAATTTGCTCAAGGTTACAAATTAACTTTCTGTACTATGTTGAAGCTTTGTAAAAAGAACAGTACATTTAAGTCGCAAAGTTTGCTTGTTTGTTTGTTATACTTGAGTATAAACCACAGCCCTCTTGACAGAAAGGTTTGATCTGGACTACATGCTGGAGGGAACATTAGTATTAGTTAGAAAAAGTCAAACAATTTGGGAAATTTGCTTATTTGCTGTTTCATTAATTTGAGAAGTTTAGATGGATATCACTCTTATGTCTGTGTGTCAAGTACAGAGCTGGAGTTAGGACATGGTTAGCTTAGCTTAGCATAAAAACTGGAAGCAGTTGGAAGCTGCTAGCCTAATGATGATGGACAAGAGAGCTGTCTAACAAATCACTCCAAACACATCTTCATGTTCTACTCAGTGTATTTAGCCTACACATTGACACTGCTTAGTGTTATGATAATATTTTATATTTTTTAAGGCAGAGGACATCAGAAAATGGGGCTATATGAATGTGCATAACAGTTATCTGTTGCCCGCTCACCAATTGTTTGGCCTCAGTGAATGACTCCTCTACCTCGGAGAAGCTGAAGGAGGCCACAGTGATGAACTGACTGACAACAGGGACAAACTTATCAGCCAGACCGTGAGGGGACTGAGCCCGCTGGTACTGCAGCTCCTGCACATGGACAAAAAGACATCAGACAGAAAGACAGGACATTACTACTGAAAAGATTTTCAAACAAACTACTGAGGTCACTCACCGCTTCAATGCTCTTTAGGCCAGATCTCAGATTTCCAATGTCCTTTTCCAACTCTGTCATACTGGAAAGAGAAAGTAAAAGAGACACATGGCAGGGTAGAGTTTTTTTTGTTTTGTTTTGTTTTTTTGACATGGTGGTTTTGGGCTGAGTTGGAACTGGAATTATTTCTTGCTGAACAGCAGCTAGATGCATTGACTTTGTGCAACAGGCTGAAATCTTGGCCAAGCTATTTCAACAAACGTGACTCTGCATGTGTTACTTCAACAACCACTGCCACAATATGTGTGTGTGTTAGTTCATTCCTACTTGACTTTAGAAGCTTCTGGCACATTCTGCAGCTCTTCACTAAAAGCTGCCACCTTTGGGTACTTCTTTTCCAGTACAGTGATCATGTAGTGGAGCAGAGTGATGTTTCTACAAACACACAGCACATTCAGTCAGTGATCAATGATTTATCACTTCTCAGTTGCTTGTAAAAGAAATAATTTGACTTGTGAATATGACTTTTTTTTTTTTTTACCAGCAGACATTTTGACTTGTCATAGTAGGAAAAGCAAGGATGTCACTAATAACATGACCAGTGGCTCTGTCCCAGTAGCCATGGCAAAGTGTCCGTGAACCAGCATGAACAATACCAGGACTCTAAAACAAAATTCAGCCATCGTTCATTATACTATCTACACCTGTGCTTTTCCCACTACTGTCAAAATGTCGTCGGTGAAAAAGGCCAATGACAGAGAAAGGATTCTAGATAGCTGTACTTGTCTATGCTTGACTTGGTGTCAGCTATCTTGTTGAGACTAGACACTTTAAATCCATAGGCATTTCCTCGTTGTCCTTTGTTCATGTAGTTCCCAAAGGCCAGAACCACCTCTAGGAGTTGACGCAGTGTCCCACTCTGTACCACCTCCCTGGACGCAAGACACAGAGCTGAAACCACAGAAAAGGAGTGTTCACACACAGCACTCACATCAAGATGGCAATCTTCAATTTCTTGTTTTCATATCTTCAGCTCAAGATACAAAACAGAACTTAAAGCAACTTTAAGAGAGAAAAGCGTTCATACATATTAACACAAACCCCAGGTTCAAATTTAGCCCATTTTGAAAAAACTTTCATTCATTAATTCAATGTAAACTAATGACCCTTTGGGATAGAAGAGGGTACCTTTGATTTTAGGTTTGACCTCAGCCACTCTTTCAGCAAACTTTTTCTTGAAGTGGAGAGCCTGGAGTCTCTGTTGATAGTGGTCGATTCTGGGTGTGGACAAAAAATAGACAGAAAACCTGTGAGTGGACTCAAAATGTCTCGAAAGAGTCACTGACATCTGTCCCAGCAGGAAGAGATGGAGCAATATTTTGGTTATCACTCAATGTAAAACCCTATTTAATGGCACTAACTAAGTATTGATGCATCAGATGCTATATAAACCCTTTATTTACCTGTTAGTACTGTAAGTGTTTTGTAAGAAGGACATACAACGTAAAGTGGAGTTATACCATGAGATCGTGGAACTCTGACCTTCGACCTCTTGCCTACAGCTCAGCAGTGCTACTATCTTAAAAGGTAACTGCAGTACTACACCCACTCTAATGGCTGGGTTATGCTGGAACAGAACTGGTTTGTGTGACATATTGTCCGACTGTGTTGGAAATAAAAAGTGTTTGGCCGTCATGGAGGGAGGAAGATGCGATATCGTAAAAATATCGGCCAGTCTGTCCTGGAAGGCCCTCTGTTGTTCACATGCAAAGTGCAAGAAATGGTTGTGTCAAGAGGGAAAACAGAGAGTCGAGAGAGAAGTTCAAACCCTGCCTCCTTTCTCACCTCCACATACCTGGCTGATCACAGCGTGAAGTGGCTGTGCTGGTCAGATTGTCAGTGAAAGTTAGAGAAATGGTCACACACAGCCCTCCCAGGGGGAAGGGGGTTTGCGAAGATATTCATCCATCCGACAAGGAGTTCTGATGAAGCATTCGAGCATCTTAATAATCCTGCTTGTGCTGCTAACCTGTCGCGATGACATTCTCTTTTCACCAGTGTTGCCGGATTGGACTGACAAAAAGTACTAAAGACAAAAAGTAGACCAATGGGAGCCCAGAGCCCACCCAATCGTCATAAATGTAGCCCAATCTTTAACTTTCATTTGGGATATTAATATATTTCCGTTATATGTATATATTCTTGGTCACGTAACTGAATATGAGCAAGAACAAACTATCGGTCCCATAGCCTCTGGTTGTCTGGTTTATCAGAATAAGAAGTCAAAAAATAGATAATACTGTATGAATAGATGAACAGGTGTAAACTCTTGCAAGTCTTTTAGTGCAACCTTTAATGCTTTTCCTCCATGCAGGATCTACTGGGGGGTTCCAAGTATGCATTCTCTGTGTGTGGTCTTGGTTTGATAAACTGCCATGTTGAAAGACATCCTCGCTCAGACGTTCAGAAGTGTCGCTGTGCGTCTCTCTTGTTTTGGTGCGTACCTGCTCATGTCATACAGGAAGCGATCTGATACGGCCATACGATCCAGCTCATGTCTGTGTTCCTCTAACAGCTCAATGTCACTCTTCTCAGGAACAAACTTCAGGAGCTTCAAAACAAAGACACATATACACAAACTATCATAAGTGCATTTGAGTTGAGGAGTTCTTTGTGTAGTATCAGACATAAATAAGAGCCCAAAATAAATAAGATTTTACCATGTTTCCATTAGAAACATGCCTCATAGTTACTGAATTGATCCAGCATCATCCCAAAATCCAAAAGGGAATAAAGCTGCTGAAAAAAAACTTCTAAGAGTGCACATGTAATTTTATATCACAATATCAATATACCGTGATTTAGTACATTTTCCAAAAACCACATAACCACATAACGTTGTCTATGGGAAAAATGAATTTCACTTTTACAGTAGGAACCCTGGACAACTTGGCCACTTTGCTACTGTACTTCTTACAATACTGTGTGAAGCAATGGAGACAGAGCATGTGTGTCTTTAGATTGTGTTTTGGCACCTGCTCCAGCATGTCTTTAGGTAAGTCCTCCTGTTCATCCATGGTCAGGATGGCATGGCGGATCTCCTCATTGGTCAGCTTCAGCCTGTGGCACAGAAAATGACATTTTTTCATTTTTAAATGAACAGGTGTCCCCAATGCAATTCATTACATGTGCCCTGTAATACCTTTTCCCTTGGTGAAACTCAACATGTAATTTTTTTTTCGTTGAGGCTGTAAGAGAAAGGGGTTTATTCAGCTATGGAGGATGGAGGATGGTAAGAAACTGGTTCAATCACCCAAATGCCCTGTGATTGAACATAGGCCGTAACAGAACATCCAGTTAGTGCCATAAGTTAGTGCAACAGATTGTGGTCTTCCTAATGTGGGCATATTATAAATATTCCAGTGACAGTGTTTGCTGGAAAAACTCTGAAGGATGCACAGGCTGAGATGGTAGAATAAACTGCAGGAAGAGGATATGCCACTGTACAAATCAAAAAGCCCACTTCACTGCCGATACTGATATGGAGACAAAATGTTAAAACTCCTATGTGTAGTGTAGGATGTGAAATTCTTCTGCCTTTGGTGACTCCCAGTGGTACTATCAAATATGACAGCCACTAAAAAAAAAGACCTTTGCCAGTGGTGAGCAAATAGTGGCCCATGGGCCAAATCTGGCCCTCCCTCTACAATGTTTGGCCCCCTAAAAAACCTGAAGCTTTACCATTTTCTAGTTAGCATTAAAACCTTATATGATCCTTCATAATTCTACTGTAGGTAACAATATAAATCCCAATAAATATGACCTTGTCACATCTAATACTTCCCTCACATGCATAGAAGTACAGGATGAATTACAGAGGTAAATCGTTGTTTATTTGACCTATTCGAGCGTAACAGTTAGCAAACGTACTTTCATTCAGAAATCAGTGATCAAGCAGCTCACTTTTTATTGTGAGTGTGAAAAGTCATTTTTTGCTAAATGACTATCAAAATAAGCTGCTGATGTTAGTATAACTTACTAAGAAGAATTATGAAGTCAGTTTTGTACATCAGTATTATTCTTAAATGAATTTGATGAAATAACTAGAAAAAAACCACTGAAAACATACAGGCCTATGTTTCTACTGGGCCTGTAGATGTTGGCCCCACGTTGAACACTGCTGAAAAAAACTGGCCCGTGGCTGAACCTAATTGGTGACCCCTACCCTATGCCATCAGAATCATTCAAAAACTGCTATAATCAGTTAAAGATCCTAAACATAGAGGCTTTGAGTACAGACTTTTCAGAAATTTCGTGGCAGTTCAATGTGGCACTGGGCTGAATCTGCAGATCCACCACAAAGGTGCTGTGGTCAGTTCCAACCCGGCATCACAGGCACCAGATGTGATGGTGCATTGAGGCAAATCATAAGTTTGCGTGTATTGGCAAAACATTTGCATCAATGAGGTAAATACCCAAAATCCCAGGTAAAGTGAGGCAAGTTCATGATACCAAAGTTTACCAAGATGATTTTTCACTTCATTTTATAATGGACAACGGTGTACCAGGGTATTAGTAAATCTATGCATGGAACTGTAATTTGCCCTTTAGGATGTGTGGAAACAGCCCACATGTAGAGATGAACAACAAAGCCGGAGTTCATGTCTGATTTCCCTCATTAACATCCTACAGTGGCTTTCTCTCTCATTCTCCTAACAACACTGACCGTGAGAGCAGAATGTTACAGTTCTGTGCTCGGCGGCCATCGATTACTGACAGCTCCTTGACTTTCTTGGCAGACGTCTGATCACCCTCAGCATCCTTCTGTTAATACAAAGCAAAGCACAATATAACGGAACTCGGCCATGCCAAGATCGGCACCTAGCAATTAAATCATGACAATATCATTATCTTGAGGTAACTGTTATAAATAATAAACATTAGTGCAACAAACGATGGGGAAAATAAGATCACTTATCAGTGAAATAGGTTGTTTATTGCTGAGAAGGGAGAAAATACCGATAAACTTTAGAAAAGCCTCTAAAGAATCATTAGCAACCACAGCGGCATTTGGCTTTTGAGTAAATTTTCTCTTACGTCACCGTGCATTCCTATTGGAGAATAGGTATACTAAAAATAAACAAATCAATCAATCAATTAATTAAAAAAAGACTCTCACTAGTAAATCCAATTGAACACGAGCAGTGTTGCTTTATTTAGTATCTGTGACAGTGAAAACACTGAATCCAAAACATATGAATGGATAGATATGCCAGAATGAATGAACATTAAATAAAAGGCAAAAGGGAAAATGGCAGTGTTGCTGAGGGTTTGGTGTCAGTGTAGAGCGCAATATGTTACTTGTGGCTTTTGGTAGGCTGAGAAGGTCCTCTGGAACTCTTCTAGGTCTAGAACTTTGAACACCTGGAGATCATCGATCTCTCTCCATATGGTTCCTTCTGTCTTGCTCTGAAACAAACGATAATGCATTTGGATGACAAAATCTTAATTTCAAGTCCAACGAATATCTTTTACCTGAGATTTCAACTGCATCTTACACCTGTTTGACGACTGCTGCTGTTTGAAGTTCCCCGATTAAAGGATCAGTCTGGTGTTATTCTGTTGTGATAAGTAAACCGCAGTCTCTGGAGCTCCTCCCCACAAGTAAGCAGTCACTAATGACTAGCTCCTGTGCAGCTCATGGGGAGGTGGGTCTATTTAAATTCAGTTGGTGTAGTGTGAGCTGCTGTCCTGGCACACTCCATGCTGCCTGGCTGGTTTTTAGATAGTTGTTCCACTTCCTTTGCAGTTGTGAGCTATGTTAACTCTTTTGGTTTAAAGCAAACATGCATTTTTAACCACGGTTCCACTTGATTGTGGTCTTTGTTTGTAGGCTCACCACCCAAAGAGAGTGCAGACTACCAGCTATAAGGTGTATTGTGTTTAATTGGATTTTAACAGCTTTTTGAGAACCATTGCCTGTAACCACATGTTTGTGGTTGCTCTAGAAGCAACTGTATTGTGGGTTCCTGTGTTCCCCTGGGGGTCATATAGTAAAATGTTTCAGGTAACTTTTAATCCCATGGTTTTATTTCTTTAGAAACTCTGCGAGGTGGGTGGTGGTAGGTGGGTTTTCCCATTGCCCTCCAAAGATAGACCTGCCTCTGGTTAATCCCTTGCCAGGACTAGCTGTTTTTATTGGTATTATTTCCATCACTGGTACTCTGGTACTCTTGTAATCTTACGTTGTAAATTATTTTTTAATCCAGTTTTGCCACTGTTTGCTATTGCTGGCAAGATAAACAAAGTCATCTGCCATTCAACGCCGTGTCACGTGTCTGACCTCTTTATGAGCTTATCTGAGTGGATTCCCCCTAGTGCTACAGGTTTTTTTTTGTTTTGTTTTTTTGGACACTCCCAAGGTGATGAAGTTGGAACTTCAGAAAAAATTGTGTTTGCCTGCCCCTTGATTATACTTTTTTTCCCCGTGCTCTCAACAAATCCCATGAAAAGACCAAAACCAGCAATGTGTTAGTCCATCTCATTACTCTCTGACTTCCCTCTATGGCTCTCACCCCTAAGCCCATTTGTTCATACTGAAGATGTCTCACAAATGTATAGTTTCAATCACAAAAAATCTTGTATTATTCAAATTTTCTTTATATATGGCAGAATGAAAGATTAATATCACCCTGTGCAACAGTGTGGCTCACTGATGCCTTTTTAATAGTTTTTGGACAATATGCGATGGAACAAGATACTTCAGGCTCTGGATACACAGAACTCTAGTGAGTGTGACACATTCATTACCGGTTTGGCTCTGCTCATGGAATTTGTTGACAGGAGGAAAAGTACAGAACACCAGACTTTAACGTATAGTAGCACCTCAACAGAAACTGGATTTGTACCATTACCCAGAACGCATCAGTATATTGTTTTTGAATCATTGTTGCCTTTCAGTTTCGACTGGTCTAGATTCTTTGTGGATGCCTGAACATGTCTTTTATTACTAGTCATTATATTGTGTGTTGTTTTATTGGGGGGGGGATTATCTTAAAAGTTACACATGGCAGGCAACCAGGTTCAGACCAAGACATCAGTTGGATAATGCTACAGAATGTGTGCTGTACACATAACCCCTGAAGAAACAGCCACTGACATTATGATATGTTGAAGGAACATGTCCAGGTGACCACCAAGTAATGTCCAAGATAGATAGATGTACTTTATTGATCCCGAATTGGGAAATTCTTGTTGATGTCAGTATTTTGAACCTCTACCAGATGTCTTTGGAAGATGTTCAGACATTGGTCATACTGTATAACCTCGCAGCGTTTGCTGGGTCGAGACTGAAGCTGGATTTCTACTGCGTTACAGGGCTACGTTGTACCCTGACAACTACTTGCGTAGGCTTCAATGTTACGGTGTACGTTGGGACAGCAAGAGCTGTGATTGGCTGCTTGTGTTTTCCCCGACGTGTTTCTGATACCTGTGGAGTTTGCTGAGAGTGAAGACGACATTAAGAACGTTAAAGACGCTCAGTGTCAGTTACAAACGACTGACTAAGCCATTACACTGCAAACCTTCTGCCCACTACAGTCGCCGCTCCGTATGATTAAATGAATGCAAACACCGCAGCTGCTTGGCTGTAGTCTCCTATTCAGTAACAAGACACAGCAAAATAATGCTTTAAGTTACCTGGATCTGAATCTACCTGAACCTGCTATGTGCATAGCTCACTGTTGCTCTGTATAACAAAATAAATGAGAGAATGTAAACACAGCTACTGTAAGGATATAAAGCAAGACACAACCTAATCACAACACGTGTCTAGTGTTGCAAAAGTGATCCGATGCTCAACTAAAAATCAAAACCTACGCCATAGGTACCCACAACTCCCATTAACCCCTTGTGTGAATTATAAATCCAGTTCATTTTGAGGGTGTAGGGGACACATTTTCTTATTCTTGAGATGACTGAACAGGTGCTTCTCTTAAGATGAATTCATGAGGTTCCTGGTAAGTAGTTGACATGCTGTTAGAGGGACAAGCCAGACAGCTCATTAACTCCACCTTCAGTCTCAAAGAAGTTTTCTTTGTACGTACGCTGAACCGAACCCCTGGGGAACGAAAGGCCTTAATCTTGTTTAGGTAAAGGTGGAGCACATTAGCAACTGTAAAACTAGTAGAAGCTGTGCAGGAGTATGTGGATCAACAGCAGTTTGTAATAGTTCATAAAAATAGTAATAGTGGGAGTTATAGCAGATGTAATAGCTGCAGTAACGTTAGCATCAATAGACCTAGCAGTTAATAAGTGTACCTCCGGCAGTTTGCTCCAGTTGAATGACTTGAGTGGGTTAGACGGCTGGGGAATATTCTTCTTCTGGGCAGTTCCTAGTGGAGCTCCTGGAGGAGGGGGTGGAGCGAATGGTACCATGCCAAAGGCTGGTAGGCCTCCTGGAGGAGGAGGTGGTGGTGGAGGAGGAGGAGGAGGAGGAGGAGAGGGGATGGATGGGACAATACCAGGAGGGACTAAACCAACTGCAGTCACAGGAGGTCCTCCTGGAACGCTGGAGGTCTAACAGGACAACAAGAGAAAATAACCGATGACACAAATACTGATTATGAATTATGAACAGACAGATGAGCAAGACACAAATGATCATCGTGATGATGGGACTTTGTAAGTGTCGGGAAATTCTTTGCGGCTTGTAGGTACATTTTATCACAATATGACACTAATGAACAAAAGTGAAACTGATCAATGGCATTTCTAGCTCACAGTACATGTATCTTGAGGTGGTGAACATACAGAGCTGAGCTGTTGCAGCCGAGCAGACAGTTCTGCCACTTGTAGTTTAGCCTGCTTGTGGTCGTTGCTCTCTCGCTCCAGTTTGTCTTTCATCTTGCTCAGCATTGCCATCATATCGTCTTTCTCCTTATTCTTGGCCTCACACTCCCTCTCTTTCTTTTCAAAGCGCTGCTGTAAGTTCTGATGGTCTGGAGAGGAGAGAAGTTGAGACAACTAGAAACAAGCGACTTATAGGAGCATGTTCATTCTACAAACCAGAGTCGATTTATCCAAAGTATAATTGTTGAAGGCAGAGGTGCTGCGAAAGATGAAGAGTGAAAGACAGTGAAGCAGCATTCTCACTTTCTGCATCTTGACTTATTTTCTGTGATTTTGGTTCTGAGTTGCATCGAGTGCTTGGTTCCTGATGTGTCCTCATGGTCTAATCTAGTCCAGAGGACTAGTTTGTTTTGTTATTTACAAAGTCAAGCAAAGCATCTACTGAGCATTTATTCCCAGCTGATCAGGTCGGCGAAATGTAAAACTGTAAAAATCAACCAATTCACAGTTTTTAGGTGAGTTAACTAAAACAAATAAAAAGAAATTTATGATTACAATTTATGTTTTGGGTTATCTTTGTACATGTTAATGTTGTACTTGATGCACAAGTGTGTATTTACCTTTTCTCATTTTATCAGCTTGCTCTTTCCATTGTTTGACCTCGCTCTCCTTGATGAGCCTATAGGCAAAGACACACCCACACACACACGGCTGAAAGAAGTTCTCCAAACACAATTTGCATCTACTAATACTACCACACACGCACACAGATTTAGAGTTTGCAGCACTAATGCTCATTCCCCAAAGTCAGGAACCCTGTAAACTTACATGCGTACAATATTTTTAACGTTGAAGTCGTCCAGGGGAGCAACATCAGGGTTTTCACCTTTGTCCGTCTGCAGAACCAGCTGCTGAACTATCCGGTCCAACAACACCCAGTACTGAAGTGAGGTACTGTTCTGCTTATCTGCAGACACACAGAGAGAGGAGTCAAGAAAGAGAGAAAACTGCCACTGTCACAGATCGTTTTTATGGTCAATGAAAAAAAGGGAATGAGTAAATAGTAGACAAGCAGACCACCAGCCGGTCTTACAGGGCATCATGAGACAGTGCTGCAGTGCAGACAGGAGGTGAGGGTAAGCTTCAGTGTGGTTCAGATTCTTCCTGATCAGCTCAAACATCTGGCTGGCACTTTTAGTTTCCACATGGACCTGAGGCAATGTATCATCATTTATCACTGGGTTTATAACACATCACACATCTAGTTAGCACTTCCACATTTTATTTGACATCAAAAAGAAATGTAATGCTGGTAGAAAATGTGCTGGTACAAGTGTGTTTTCTTATTAAGGAACACTGGAATACACCACTCCTTAGATGTGTATCATTTTTACACGTGCAATAATAATATGCATCATGAGTTAATACGTTAGTTTGGTTTCCAATAATCCGTTAAAATTCCCCTTAAAGTTCACTTCCATAAAAGCTTAGAGTCCAGCTGGTTACTGGAGCTGAAGGATGTAACACAAAAAGAAGTCAGAGTATTTAAGCATTTGCACAGTGTAAAGCTTTGTCTGAACGACTTACAACATCAAAGCGTTTGGAAATCACAAGCTCATCTTCATTCCTCAACATCTCAAAGAAGTCCAGATGTCTGGAAGACAATTAAATACCCGAAACAACTGAACTCAGAAAGCCATTTAAACTCAAAGTCTGTTAAAGCACAAAGAAGTGCCCCTGACCTGGTACTTATTTGTTAGTTCCATGATACAGTAGGTTTGAACATTCCTGCACCTTTTGGTGCACCTGATGTACCTGTCCAGGGTGGCATTTTCATGGGAACGTAGTTTGTCAATGACTGGCTGGATGCCCAACATCAGAAACTCATAGCGCAAATGGATACGGAACTCCAGACTGGTCTGTGGAAAACACACACACGCGTACAACATTGCCATATTGTTCGTAATCATCTCTTTTGTTACACAATAAGAAAAAAACAGTACAATTGGTCAAAGATGAAGTAAATTGAAGAAAAGAAGTAGCTTTAGGTAGATGAGCAGAAACACAAACAGATTTTCAGTGAGACCGGTTGAATGCAGATAACATAGTGTTAATTCAAGATATTTTCAAAGCAGCTACAGCAGCTGTTTGAGAGTAGAAAATCAGGTTGTAGCATCAGTCCCTAAGAACTAAAGAGCTAGATGTCTTTCTTCTAGATTTATCAGGAACCAATTAGTAAACCAAAAATAACCTCAACAGACACGTAAATATATACCAATATACCATGTCTTTAATATACAATATATTTGTGTACCTTAACCGTGCTGTACTGTGTGTGTAAAGCCTGATGTATCATATTCCTCTGAGCCTCAGAGCTCCACTGTTTCCACAAATTATTAAAACACATGGGTGAGTCACACTGTTGCACTGGGTGACATGTTCCTTCATCTCCATCAGCACACACATACACCATCCTGCTGCCCCAGACACTCACTAGAGCACAGGATGGAGCACCAACAGGCACTTTTTCTTGCCATTTGAGTAACGTGTGCCAAAAACTACAGTGACCAGCTCTTATAGGAAATTACAGAGCCATTTTCAAACACGTACTTCTGTTTGTTGGCCTTTTTCAAAGATTTACATCTTCAGTAGGAACCTGGACTTGGGGCTTAGAGTCGAAGACAGGACAGGGAAGTCAAAAACGACTGAGAGATGGATTACCCTCTGTTGGTTTTGGTTTTTTTATGAAAGTATAGGATAACACCTGCCTTATGTTTAAGAGGATGCATGTTGAAGGAAAGAGACTGAAAGAAAAAAATCACACAGTATCACACTGCATCACAAGCCAACTCCTAGAAGACATTTGACATGATAGACGTATGCTACTTAAACCTGCGCGCAGAGGGATTTCTCTTTGAGAGAGAGACACAGATAGATTGATCTTCACCTCTCCTGCTCCCTGGCTGAGCACAGCGTTGATGAAGGACATGATGGCAGTCTTCAGGTTAACCTCATCTCTGTAGCGGCCTGTGGATCTATCCAAGTCTGTCAGCAGGATCTGCACACAAGACAGAAAATACTCACGTTTCACCACGATGAATCACGCTTGCATGGATAAAGGACTTGTGTCCTCCTTTTTGATGTTTGCCCTCCAAATTCTCTCTTTCAAATTCTTTTCCTATTGGTCTGGTCGTGGGCTCCAAATATAATGAATGAATGTCCATCACTGCCTGTCACAGTCTGTCAGTATGTCCATCTGTCCAGCCATCCATTAATATTAATGGTTCCTAAAGGATGACTCCAAATGATTTTAATGACAGAAATAACTATATGTTTCAACATACATTAAAAACATGGTGAGCAAAGTGGAGACAACATCTCCAATTCAGAGGCATGATGGGATGGCTGGGTGTGGGAGAAGGATGAGCAACGCAGAGGGCACATCAATTAACTGTGATCTGGATACCTGATGGGTTGTGGCCAACTAACCACATCTGTCATATATTTATTGTAAAGAAAACCAAAAAAGTAAATTGCAATTAGTAGAGCTTTTAACTGCTGACGTCCAATTAGATGCAACAGCTGCAACACTTTGCACCGGTGTGAGTATTTGTATAATGCGTCCTGTCATGTTTGCATATTTGGTTGAGTTGTGTTCTGTTACTGTGCATACCGTGTGTTTTAAGTGTTACCTGCCAAGGGACTGCAAATGAGAAGCAGCTTTAAGCTAACTCCAGTACAGTACGTCAGATAGTAACATTCATATTCTGTCTGCATGACAAATATAAGGCAGGGCCGCAGAGGGTAGGGAGATGGACCTGCCTCCATCAAAGGAGGCGGGGCTGCGGCACAGGTGGGGGTGAAGACAACGGGGCCCTTGGATGTGGCCGGTTGCTCACATACGGGGGCTGGACTGGTCCCATTGTTCCGCACGGGCCAGGGCTGCGGCGCAGCCGACACAGCGCTTCACATGAGGCGAGTACACACGACAAAGGAGGCTGGGCTGCGGCAAATCATAACCCCGCATATTCATCTCCCTGCTGAAGTTCTTTACTCAAATTCCTCACTGCGGCGTTTGAACCCTATTCAGCCCAGTCCCAGACGGTGGTCTGAACCCCTAATCTATCTGGCCAACAAGTTCCTCCTGTGACACGCCAATCATTTCTCCAGTATGACCAGTCTAAGAGTTGCTTTATTATTAATTACTGACCACCTAAAACATGTTTAATACCATACTCTAACTTTTTATATTTCTCTTTTAGTTTTTGAGTTATTTAACTTCGTTTGGTTTTTTTCTGGTTCAGAATTTTGGCTATGGGAAGTCAGGAGACGTCTCAAGAAATGATTTGCGTTGTGTTTTAAGCTCAGGGTCACCATGTCAAGAAATCAGATTCATCTATTTTGTCCTTTCACATCTTCTTTAGCAGGAAATTCAATGAAGCACACTCAAATTACCAGAACAAAAGCCGACCTGAAAGCGTGTTCTCTCCGAGGCAAATTTTTGGTAGTGCAGCATAGCTTCTAGTACTTTCTTATGACCTCCTGGCACCAAACACACTGCGCCGAGGATCTCTAACACTGCAACCTAAGAAGAGAGAAGAATGGTCAATTAAGAATGAGAAGAAGAAAACAATTCATGGTTTCTTTGCTGGGCCAAGTAAACGTTTGTCCTTAACGATATCCTTTCTGACAAACTTTGATCAGAGACAGGTTCAGGTTAAAAGAAAATCATCAAAACCAAACTTTGAAGCAACTGTTTGCATTAAGACTTGAGTACATCATCCTCATGACCATCAGTTTTCCTCCTGTAATAGAACCTTGTCCTCACATCCTGCCATCACATTACAGTCAACAGAACTAGAAGACTGCCAGGAGTATGGAGTATAGCTTGCTCCCAGCTCTCTTAGTAGTCATAGTGTCTGTTTTGCCATCTTGTCCTAACTACTGAGATTCTAGAGAAGTGCACACCCGCCTCTTTGCCAACACATGAATTATTCATCTGTGTCCAGATTTCATCCCTGTCTATTCTTTTGCTGAACTGGCTGATGATCTGCTGTGTGTGGTTTTCTTCTGCCTTACCTACCTGATTAACAAAATCAACCACATTCTCCATGTCATTTGCTGGACCTGGTGCAACGTTGAAGGACAGGCCAATTACAGTTGTTTTTGTAGGGATCCTTTTCTTTCACCTGCTCTTGCAGTTCCTCAACAGTGTTTAGTAGTTTGATTGAATCTCTTTATAGATTTCTATCTATAAATCTATACATTCTCTCTTCAATTTTATTACTCATGGTACAATGAAATGTGTTGGACGACAAAATGGGTCTGCTAAGCAATAAGAGCACTAGTCGTATAAAATGTAGAATATAAGATCAAAAAAATGTAATTGGGAAGGGATGAGGTACAAATAAAATATAACACTATGTACATATATGAAAGTGAGTATTTATGTATAAAAGTAAATGTGACCAGCATATGCAACAGTATAGCACATGGGGTATGTAGTCAGTCCTGGTTCAGTAGCAGCAGTCATGGTTGATAGTTTATATTTATGTAAGCAGTGCAGTAGACAGTAGACAGCACTGTAGGCCCATTCAGCGGCCCTCAGTTCTCAATCTCAAACCAGCATACCAGAAACAGCCACGGAGTACCTGCATTCCCCAGCTCCCTCAGCTTCTCAGAAATTTCGAGAGTAGCCTACCTACTGTTTGTGCTCCACCTTTGTACCTTGGTTTTGATGTTTTCCGTGGTGAGACTTTGCGCGATGATATTAATGCTCTCACAGTGGCCCAGGACATGAGCTCTGCCCTGAGAATTGTTCATCAGGGCTTTGATGCAACCAATCAGTGAGGAGTGGACCTGAGACTCTGTGGTCTCATAGTCCATGGACGTGAGGAAATTCAGGATACAAGACAGGCCATCCAACTCAATGAATCGCGTCACAAACCTGAGGGAGATCAATCAGAAAGGCAGGTTGAGGTTATTCTTTAGGTGACTGGAGTACAAGAGAAAGGGAAACAAAGTGAAGCAAAGCTTTGGGAAACCTCTTAATCTGTCACGTGTGTTAGAACTGGAATCCTACCTCATTGGCTGTGTCCTCAGCGCTGTTCTCAGACCATCTACGATCTTATGCCTCCCGTGCTCTTCCTCATCTTCCAGTGCCAGCAGACTCTTCCTCTGGAAATAGAGGGGTTAAACAGAATAATGCCTTGCAATGTTAAACAATTCCAAATAGGTTACATACTCACTCAGAGGCAATAATGGAGAAACAGTTTGGCCAAACTTACCCTCTGGCTCCTCACCACAACTAAATGTTAGTATGTTACTATGTAAATGAACAAAATTGATCTAACTCAAAGCCCCATGTGTAAAATTATTCTGATGAACTAAGACTAGAGGTTTTAAGCAAACTCTGTCAAGCTTTGTCTTTGTATAACTTGGGAATAGCAGGATGAAAACAAACTTTCCTGTATTACTCACAGCAGCCAAGGACCTGAGATGGTCAATATAAAACTCTGGCCATCTGGTTGCTCCTTTATTCTCCTGTGCCTCCTGAAAAACACATACATACAGAAGGACAGGTGAGGGTTATGGACATGGTTATATATAATAGACAAACAAACCCATGTGTCACCTGTTGCTTATTAGCCTTTTTTTTTGTCAACATAGAGAAAATTAGAACCTGCAGCAGCTCCGAAAAAGTGAATGTACTATAGATGTTATGTGGCTAGGCCTGGCACTTGTACCATGAACGTCTTCTTGGAGAGACTGTCTGACGGTGTGCGCCGTTATCCCTATTTGTACCAGTCATCACTCTGTGAGAGCAGGCTTTTTACACCACTGCTGAGAATGTCCATTTAGAACATGCGTATGATGATTTGTTGTTGTTGATACCATGTTGCAGAATGTAGTTCATTTGAAGAACGCTGAACTTTTAAGTAGTAGCAAGTCTTAACCGAGAAAAGCAGCTACCCAAGAGATCACTGTACATAAACTGTAAACTGGAAGGGGAGATAGGATACCTGTTGTACATGTAGTTTCTTACCATTTTCTTACTACAGTAAATCTTCCATTTTTTCTCTGCTGGCAAAGAAAACATGGCAACTCTGTGCTCCTCTGTGAGGTCCAGTTCATCCTGGGAGAGATGGGAAGGGAGAATGAGGAAGATAAGAAGAAAGCTGTTGAATAATTATGGATTTTTGAAGTCACCTAGAAATACTCAATGTTCAGAATAAGAACATTGACTCTGGTCTTGTACTCACCACCAGCTCAGTGAAAATAGAGTCCAGTTCTTGAAGGGGGGGCAAGGGCAAGGTGGGCTCTAGTACAGCCGCATTGGTACTGGTTTCATGGCAGTAGGTGATCTCTGGTTGGTCGTTTCCTTTGAAGCAGCAAGAAAACAGAGAGGACAGGCCACGCCCCTGGGGCTGCTTCACCTGGGATGCCATGGTTACGGTGGGGACCTCGCCACAAGTATTGGCTAGTGAGTGATGAAATAAGTTGCTAGTTATTCCCCGGTACTGTTTTTGATGCAGTTTGCAGCAGTTTCTATGGTCAGAGGACTCACAAAGGCAAATACTGAATTAGCTTGATGTTTGCATGCATGTTGCAGAGGAGCTGTTCAAACATGGAAAACATGAAACAAAATTGGGAACAAAGGAAAGACAGCTAAACTCATGAAATAAAATGAAAGAAAGCATTTTCCTTTATGTATTTGTTTCTCAGTTTCTAAAGTCAGAGTGACACATAATGTATATCATTTCCTGTTACTGCTTTAACCTGCCAATTGTGGATGCGAATGAAGATTTGTAAGGCTATGAAATTTTTGATGACCCCTTGACCTTTCCTCTGGGTTTTGGGTTAAGAATAAGGAGGGCATGAGTGTGATTATCATTGCACAGCATTTAAACTAATAATCCCATTAATATTACGTTGATGCTGAGTGTCTTTGTATCACGTTTGAAAAGATCTCAAGAACAGAACACATCGCATCAACTAATATCCATCCACAGTAATAATAACAATCCCACACCCGTTAAATCCTTCCCATCTCTTCAAATCAACTCATAAAATGAACAAAAATATTTATTAGCACATACATCCACATCCACATCCCTAAAACGGTTCAGGCTGCACACACACTTATCGCCTATCCAGTAACACTAGAGTGATCATACACATACACAAGCACAAACTAACACAGTTCTCGCTCACACAGCTGAGTCATGAGGCGTGGCCCGGAGCACAGTACAT